>NC_073724.1:23739414-24042914 GCF_023634155.1 Falco peregrinus
ACAGAGAATCAAAAGAGATCTTACTTCTTAAAGGATTAGGCAGTATCTGAATAGAGGTTTCAAAAATAGCAGTTACGCATTAACATCAGTACTTACCTGCTTTAAATTGTGGCCCTAGTCTTCAGACAGATAAGTTGAACAATTGGTGGGAGAATGTGTAATCATCCCTTTATTACAGAAAGGGCAATGAGATAGAATTGTGTAACACAGAACAAAACTGAATTTTGGGTGCTTATATTCTTTTGAGAATAAATCTAAGATCAGGCATGTAGTCTGCAGATCTTTGGAAGTGAGCCCCATTCTCTCAAGCTTAATTGAAAGGGCACCCTTCCTTTTCAACAGCGTAAGACCCAAATCCATGCAAGTCTGTAGGGAGATGCCCATTGGCTCAAGAAGATTTGGATAAAAAAGCATAGTAAGAGATGCAGCAGTTTTCATTCAGGATAAATCTCCTTAAAATCAATGAGAGTTTCATTTAAAACAGTGAATAAAAAAATTAAGGACCATTAAGTACTAGTAATCTGAATTATGCACAGGAACTACAGGAGTTATCTATCTATGGAGAGTTACCATACAATTAGCACAACAGTCGTCTTCTAAAATATGAAATCCGAGCTTTAACAGACTGTTCTGTGGCATTATGTAAAGCATTAAATATGTTAAATGTCTTTTCAGCTATTAACAGAAGACACAGGAGTAAAAAAAGCTAAACTTTATACATTAAAACGTCAGTGTCAGCTTGAAGCCCCATTAGCACTGGAAAAGTCATTTTTTCCCTTGAATACTGAAAAACATGAGTCAGTTCAAACTTTCAATATATTTTTTATGTGTTCTCAGTCATTTTGGGAAACGGTTTTTGGTTTAATCCAAATATTTTTTAACATAGCAAGTGAAAATCAAATTGGAAATGGTATGTCCCAGATTGTTGTCTTCCTTTCAGATTTTTAGCATACTGGTCTGCTTATGAGACTTTTCTTATGCATACAGTCTGAACACATACACAGCAGAAAGCAAAGAGGATACAGAGCCGAGTTCCCTCCTCTTAGTGGGCCTCAAAATAATCAGGTAGTGATGAAAATGACGTCTACCTAAGATCACCTGAAGGTATTCAGGTATTCAGGAAGCTTAGCCAAACTTGGAGACTTCAGGAAAGTTTTTAAGAGTAGGATTCCTCTTCATCTAACTTTACGAAGGTTAAGGACCTTTCTGAATCTTATCATCCAGGTTCTTCTTTTACTCAGTCAATAGAAACTACCTAATGGCAACTCTGCCCAATTGTTTATGTAGGCAAAGAGTTATGAGCCTTTGTTTTAGTCCTTCTGTGCTGCAGTTAATAGTAAGGGATTACTATTACTCAGAATTTCTGAAATGGATGATTAAGTAAAATGTAGTCACTTATTTTATGCTAAATTCTTCAACAGCTATGTACACATGAATGTTGTATGAGCATCTACAGAGTTATAAATGCAGGATTTATAACACAGGTTTTGTACAGGATCTTCAGAACTCTCACATAATCCTGCACTTGGCAGTACAGCCAAAGGATAGGCATTTGTAATTGATATCAATATGTTTTGAACAATGTAGCCTTTTATATTTTTGTCCTGTTACCCAAGCAAACTCAGTGCTAGAAAGAGAAATCATTTTCTTATCATCATGACTATGTACCCAGGAATTCCAGTGTGTACACATGATGTCTGGAAAAAGGAGAAAAGAGCAAACCCAAGCACAAGAAAAAAACCCCAAACAACAAAAACAACAAAACCAAAAACCAGAACGTCGAGGACAGTTGGGGTTCTTTGTATCATCTACATAGCTAAGAAGCAAGAAGCCAAGTATCCTTGCACAAAGATCGACTGGATGCTAGTCATGAGGTATTTTTCGGTATCTCTTTCAAGATAGCTCCCTCTGCAGACACACTGTGGGGGCTTTTTTCTTCACTTTAGATTTACTCCTCTCAAATCAACACAAGTGTCTCATTTATAAAGATGGGAATATAAACTTGTCAAAAAAAATCTTTCATGCCTTTTAAACCTGGAAATAAATGTTACTGCAAGAAAAAGATGATTTTGTGACACTGCGAATAAATCTGCTGTGTTGAAGGCTAGACAAATATTTATACTATGTACACAGACCATTATCAGCCACATTTCTAGTTCAAGCCTAAACTGACACTACAGAAGAATAATATATATGCTCAAAAACAATGACATATTCAGATGTCTATTCCATTTTCAGTATTAGTGGTCTTTAAGCTCAGAAGTCATTTTGGTTTTGCTTGACTTATTTTCTTTGGTCAAAGACATTTATTTCAGTTTCCACTTTATTTGCTACCTAATCCCTCATAAAGACTCATGGTCAGTTTATTTCTATATTGCACTTACTATTTCACAGAAAAGAAAGCAATACCAATGCCCTCTGATTCATTTTAGAATTACAGCTCTCACAGAGAAGCTGTTACAGAAACCTAGATTATTTCAATTATTAAATAAATGTAAAATGGGCATGACTTTTAAAAAAACAACATGTGGTAGAAAAGGTATTGTTTTAATCTTACACTATCTTTCTAAAATATCTTTTCCACAGGAGATTCTTAAAAACTTCCTATAAATTATAGGTTTTGTCTCCTGTTGCTCAACAACTCATCCAAATTCCCAGAAACAGCACCAAAGCCTGTTTTGGTAAATCAGTCCTTCTGACAGTTACATATTTTCAATGGATGTTATAGCTGCTGGATATCCAAATACTAAGGAAAATGCTAACATACAGTGAAATATTCATTGTAGATTACAAACAAAACCATAATTTCCATTCTTATTATTTCTGTAAAATGAAAACTTACTGTTATTTACTGTTATTTTTTCAACAGAGATAAGAATAGCAAGAGATCAGATAATTTCCCTCAATACAGTGTTCTGATAGGAAAGGATGAATTAAAAGATCCCTACCAAATGAAGGAAAAAATTCAGTATGCTGTTTGCTAGTAGGTTATGAAAGACTGCAATTGACAGAATGAAATCATTTTGTTGTGAGACAAGACTAGACAGAGTAATATGTGACCAGTCTGATGTGACTTATTTGCCTTATTTTTATTCTTTGCTAGGACCCAACCTTCACAGAGGTAACAACTGAGTTATAACTGAATAAGAAAACAGTATCATTAGACTTGCTAGTGAGAGAGATTTTTGTCAGAAAATCAGTTCTTCAGATCCAACTTTTACATGTTTCATTGCATGAAATAAACTATTTGCTCTGTATGGCTTTTTTCCCAGTTTTAGTTCTGTAGAGTAGAGAATGTATGAATGTTTGTCTGACTCAATGTATGCAAATGAGAGAAACAGCAAATGCTTTCAGCCTCCTTTACTGTGGGTTTGACTTCCTGTCAGAAATAAATTACCTGTAACTCTACAAGGAAGTGACTAGTGTCTCTTCAAGAGAGGAAAAATTACAAAATGAGAAAAACTTAAATGTGGTTAAATAATTCACAAGTGAAAAAAGTATAGCTCTTACTGTTACAAGTACAGATAAAAAAATGCTATCTTTACCTTTTTCTTCTCTGTCATCTGATTTATTTTTACCTTGTTTCCTCCCCACCCCCCCCACCTCCCCCACCCCTACACCCAAAGAAGTGTTTTCAAAGAAGTATCACTTGGTCTTTGTTTTTTCAAGTACTCTTGTAAAAGAAACACAGAGTCAATTTTACTGAAAACAATGTTTTGAAAATAACTAAATAGCAAAGAATTATTATAACACTGAAATTACATTGATAACCCATGTGAATCAAAACAGGAATTCACTTTTTTTTGTTTGTTATGGTAACATGCAGTAACTGACTCATCTTTCCATGTTATGATACTCCATTGCATTCTTATGCTATTTAGGAAGGATAATCATTTAGGTAGGTCAACAAATAAGTCAAAGTAGACACAGAAAAAGACTGCAGACAAGAACCAGCTGAAACCGGTAAGAGCACAAGCAACCAAACCAAAGACTGCACTGCCTGGAGACTCCTCTCCTGTTTGATGTTCCTTGATGCAAGCTACTAGAGGAAGCTGTCCCCAGATGCAAAGACATTAAATGGCACATTTCTCCTCAGTCTTATGCTGGTACAAGACAGAAGAGACAAGACAATAAAGAAGTCAGACTAGTAGAAGCAGCTATGTAGAAGTCAAATTTGGGCATGTAAATAATTAGTAATTTTTGAATGAGAGTGCTTTGTCTATATTTTTTCTGTATCTTCTACACCATTTTCATTTTTCTTAGCTATACTTTCTTTAGCATGTTGACCTCAGCTTATCATCCTTTGCCTCTACCTATTTCTTATTTCTTTCCACTAGATTATCCTCCTAAGACTGCCTTCTATTCAAATAATGATCCATTACTTCTCCCACCACCATAATCTCTATGCACCTCTGTTATCCTCCTCTCATTAGCCTGTGACTGTCTGTTTAAAATAAGATTTCGGAAGAGAGATTGCCTGCTGCTCTGTGTCTGTGCACTCTTTAACAGGGTCAGGTATCGTTCTTTTAAGTCCCACAAGAAGAAAACATGCTTAATCCTAAGGGCAAGTGCTGCCTAAAGGGAGTAAAAATATCTCCCCTGACACCATGTCCAGGTTTCAGCTGGGACAGAGTTAATTTTCTTCCTAGTAGCTGGTACAGAGCTGTGTTTTGGGTTTAGTATGAGAATAATGTTGATAACATACTGGTACTTTAGTTGTTGCTAAGTAGTGCTTACACTAAATCAAGGACTTTTCAGTTTCCCATGCTCTGCCGGTGATCAGGTGCACAAGAAGCCAGGAGGGAGCACAGCCAAGACAGCTGACCTAAACTAGCCAAAGGGATATTCCATACCATAGAACGTCATGCTCTGTATATAAACAGGGGAGTTGGCTGGCTGCTCAGGGACTGTTTGGGCATCAGTCAGAATGGGGGTGAGCAATTGTATTGTGCATCCCTTGTTTTTCTTGGGGTTTACTCTTTCTCTCTCTCCCCTCCCCCCTTTTCATTAAAATTATAATTATAATAATTATTTATTACTAATGTTGATGCTATTATTATATTTTACTTTATTTCAATTACTAAACTCTTTTTATCTCAACCCTTGAGCTTTACCTTTCTCTGATTCTCCTCCCAATCCCAGTGAGGGAGAGGGGGCAGCAAGTGAGTGGCTACATGGTACTTAGTTATCAGGTGGGGTAAACTATGACACACTATCAAAGGTTACGCATATTTCATAGCATATATTCAGGTTACATACTAGGACTACAAAAAAAACCCAAACCAAACCAAAAAAAAACCCCAAACCACAAAACCCACAAAAAACCAACCAAACCCAAATCCAAAAGCCAACAACAATCCTTTCTTAATGAAAATAAAGAAGGAAAAATCAGCTCCTCTCCATACTTTCAAAAGATTACCAAATCACTTTATGTAGTAGCTACGAAATCTGATACTGACAATCATCCCTAAAAGCGTTGAGTGTCAAAGGCTTATACAGAGGGATACAAATACAAAGCAGAACAAGAAAACAATAGTTTCAATCTTTAGAAAATAAATCATATGAAGGATAAATCTCTCACAGCGTTATTAGGGAAATAAATACCTACAGAAAAGTTTGTCTTTATCAAATTCGTATCAAACACAAAACACAGAATTTCACTTGTAAATTTTTATATTAAAAGAATGTCAAAATAGCATTTACAGCAAGGGATAATTCTTGAAAATCAGTAAAGTTTTATTATGTATAATGTCTGTGAGAAATAGCAATATGTATTCCTGTCAATATCCAAACTGTATTGTCCATGACTGTTGCATCTACAAGAAACCAGACTCAATTTTCAAAGATTATCAGTGGAAATCACTGTACCTAGCACCAAAATATTGCATGGCAAATCATACTAATAGCATCAGTAATAGTAGCAATAGCAATAGTACTAGCAAACTTCAATAGATTTTAAGTAGGCTTAATTTAATTCAGAAAAACACTTCGTTACTGTTTTCTGTTATGTCAGGATTTTAACCCACAAAGTTTATACAAAATTCATGCAATTTATTTGACTTAGGCACTCACAATATTTTGATAAGATTAGGAAGGCATTTTATGCACTGGAATACTCAAAGAAATATCTGTTTATGTGAAATCTTCTAGAAGTAGTGGGGGAGGTGAGGAAGCAATATTCTAATCCTGCAATCCTTTCATGTCACAGCACAGAAAGTCTTTTAGATTGAAAGAGCCAGTTTTCAGTTTCCAGATGAATTAGTTGATCATCTTAATATATTGTGTCATTTCTTCTCCTCAATTAATCACAAAAGTAAAATATTCAAAACTGTTGTGTGTAGGTACATTGTCCAAAAGCTGAGCAGAATAATAAAGACTCATGAGCCAAATTCCAAAGCCACACTTGAAATTTCAACAATTTTGTTCAATAAAAATGAAATATAAGTGTGAAAATGAGGTGTAAATTGAACATTTCTTCTTCGTAGTGCTTAATGTCTTTATTTTAAGGAAGGAGAAGAAACGTTTTTTCTACAACTGAATACACATCCACTTTAAGCTTAAGGGGAGTTTGAAGTTTAAATGCTGACTTATTTCAGTGGATATGTTTCATATTATTTTATACGAGAAAATTCCTGGTGTTTTTTTAATAAAATAGAAATCCTTAGCAATTGTTCACACTTTCATAAAGAATTTACAGAAGGCATAAGGACTTTGTTGAGGTACAGTGTTGTCTCTAAGGGGCAGAAATGCACAACATTTCCTTTTATGTGAAAGATGGTGGCAATAGAGTGGCTCACTGTACATAACGATGAACAGTTGCACTGAGAAACTACTCTGGTGAGAAATTCCTCTCTTAAGAAATATCATTTTGCTGAATATTGCCAGAAAGTATCCTTCATGGATTCAAGGGATCAGACCAACACTCTGTGTAGGTAAATTAGAGGGTAATGTAATTATTAAGTCTATTGGGCCTTTAGTTCAGCATTCTGATAAAGCAAAGAGGCAATAACCTTGCATTCCCTAATAAATCTTCTGATACAATTGGCTAAAAAATTGGCCAGATTGTCTGCTGATGTAAATGGGCAATACTTCAGCTACATCAGTGTAGCTGTTTTATTTTACATTGGCAGAGAATGTTGCTCTTTTTGTGATATCATAAAACAAAATCCAAAGACCAGTATACCAGTGCCAATGTAATGCTGTACTAATGCAGAAAATAAAGCTCTTGTGTAGGGATCAATTGGGGTAGAGTTGGTGGCCATAGCTGAGTCAGAGATCTTTTCAAATCAACATAAATAATATGTGAATTGTGAAATTACATAATGGGACCTCTATATTCACATAAAATGGAATTTAAAAGAATATTTTACAAAAAAACAACCAAACAACAAAACCCAGGAAGACAGCGAGGGATGTTCCTAGCATACAAAGTGAATGTAAAGATTGGATTTCTGTACTTTCCTGATATTTCCCAGAAAATGCCAGTTATGTAAATAGACTGTATTTCTGGGACAAGCCATGAAAAAATATAATAGACCCAGTACTTCTACCAGATGACATACTTAACTCCACCCTTCTAATACATCCTCTATAATTCACTGGATGAACCTCTTTAGTCATCTTTATGGTGTCAATGGAAGCTGAGAAGGATGTCACAAAATTAAGACAGTCTCTCTCTCTGATTCTGGGTTCTGCTTGACCACACAGGAACTGAAACCACATTTCCTACACTCCAGAAGAGTTTTCCAAACATTACACAAAGAGTCCTCTACACAAAATCCTTCTTACATGATTTGTTTTCCTACTAACACCAAGCTGAACAAACAGGAATTCAAGAAGCATGAGGCAGCAAAGGAACTAGAGCTAAAGAAGTGAATAAACAGAAAATGTTCTAGAGAGTTCAGATGTCTAACCCATTGGATTATATTTCTCTCTAGGAATTAAAATACTTTAAACTCACTGATGAAATTTTTTAGCAGTAAAACCGATTTGTTTACATCATTGGTACATTTTCCCATAAATAAGATTTCAGCTGTAAGTAGACCAACAGAAGTCTCAAAATTTATTCCTAAAAAATAATCACATAGGATCATAAAGAAAATAAAAACATCACCCCCAAAACCATCAGCAGAAGCCAATCTTGAGGACATTTGAAAGTTATCACTACATAATTTTGAAATCAAATATTATTTAAGTTCCTGCCAATCTATAACATTTATGAATCTTTATTATATATGAAACCTTCTGCTGTCTAGACTGCATCTTTGCATTTTGGCAGGAAAATTATTATCTGGTCAGAGAGTAAGAAAAAGCTCAGGACTTAATTTCTTTACCACACAGTGATTCTCTTTCAATTTCTTTTATTCTGCTACTGCAAGGACAAAATCTGTTATTTAAGTAAATGTAAACTTTAGAATGGTCTGTATCCTATTCCTAGATAATAATAATAAACACATGAATCTGTTCACTCCAGTAAGATCACAGACTATATACACATTCAGTATTTTATTCATTTCATATTAAAAATCTAAATTCAGATGTCTTCAGGGTTGAGGTTAACAACTAAGATAGGTGTCTACACTCCCACTGTAAGCAGCTGAGCTCTAAACAATGCAGCCAATGCAACTGAGTGTATTGGTTGGTTGGCCTCATGTAGGCATCTACTTTAGTGAGAGCTGAATAGCTCTCCTGACTTCACTGATTGGACCTAACTTGCATTCAAAAACCCACAGTGAAGACATCTAAATTTCTCTGTTTGAATCTAGCCCTGAATTCCCCCTTCTGTCGGTAACACTAGGCTTTCTGCTACAACGATTTTTAGTTTTTTCCCTAATTATAGTGTATTCAATATTTTTATTTCTTTATACATAATCTTTATGTAAATTCACTCAAATTTATGTAATATCCATTGCATAAAATATTCATTGATTCAAAGTGGTAAAATAATTCAACTTAAGTTACTTATGCCCTTGCCTAAAACAAAAGCTTAGCAAAGACATGAAGAAGCTGTACCATATTTTTGTTCTCTTTTCTTACAGGGTCCTTCTTTCCTTTCTAATTTGAATATAAATTTCAAATGGAAATTTGAAACATTAGGCAATTTCCACCTATGATATATTAACAGAAAAGGCACAGAACACAGCTCACAACTATTTATATCAACAGA
Source organism: Falco peregrinus (assembly GCF_023634155.1). Classification (NCBI taxonomy): domain Eukaryota; kingdom Metazoa; phylum Chordata; class Aves; order Falconiformes; family Falconidae; genus Falco; species Falco peregrinus. Next base: position 23,748,581 of record NC_073724.1, read on the forward strand.
CTAACCTGTGCACATCAGAAATACATATAGGCACATGCTGGCCTTTCCTTACTACATTACTATGTAGTTTTATACAACCCAGAAGATAAATGATATCTTTCACCTTACAACCTTTTATCTTTATTTTTAAACACATATGAAAACTTTCAAAATCTGTTCAACTAAACTACCTTGAAAACATACATAGCAAACCCTGTACATGCCACCTGTACTGTGAAGGTACCCTTATCATACAACAGTTGCATACACAAACATAGCTTTAAACCACACATTTTTCTTTTGAGTATTGTGCTATATAAACAGTGGCTACATATATAGAGACAACTTAATCCACAGCCAATATTCCCAAAGCACCTTAAAATGGCTCATCCCTGCAATCAAATATTCACTCATTAAAAATTTTCCAGTCATCAAGCTCTGACCTTCCAGGATTACTGCTGGGCTAGTGCTCAGGGAGAAAATCGTAACCCTATAAAATGTATGCTGGGCTTGAGCCCAGGGCATGACTATCTCCTGATCCTGTTGATCTGTGTGAAAGCCAGGTGCACATGCCGACAGTATGTAAGCAAAACAAGGGGATAAGAAGATTACAGAGAAAGATAATATAAATATTTGTGAATATACATCGTTTTCACTAGTCCAAGCTAATACCTGTATAGGCCATTTCTTTTACGGGCATTGACTGAAAACCTTTAAGAAGGACAGTAAGAAGACCTGCAGGTATTTTGGTGTGAAAACAGAGGAGGTAAGTGAGGTGCATTGTCAGAGTATTGCTACAAACTGAGCAGGCCACATGCGTAATCAGGTGGAAGACAGAAAGACACATAATGATGCGAAGTGGAGCTTGGATTCAGTCTTTAAAGGTTTGTTCATAAAGACATCACATTTAGCATGCTCATACACTATATAAGCAGTGGTTGAGCTCCTGTAAATCATGTTGGCTGATTACAATATTGATAAAAGTTATTCCTGCAGACAAGGACTGATGGTGCAGATGGTTGACTCTGCCATATGTCCTGTACTTTTAGACAAAGATGAGGATGTCATCTAATCAGGAAAACTCAAAATCTCATTAATAGGCCCTTTAAATAAGTAGCTGGTGGTAAAGTGATATTTTTTTCAATTTCTTTCCACTTGTTGATTGTCTCAAGAGTATCTTTGTGCATTAAATACTTTGCATAGCAGTGCTATTTCTAGTTTGATCAAATTAAGTGGCAGCGAAGCTGTAAATTTCATCATTCTGGAAATGCAGAATGTCACCCGTTTTCTAGAAGAGTATCACTTACATAACTTTCCTCCAGGAATCTTATGGGTAAAAAATAATTGTCTTGTAACTGTGTATAAATTTCAATAAATCTAGGTAATTATCCATCTTTATGCAGAAAAAATACACAGAGATTTATCAATCAAAATTCCATTTTAGTTGTGAATTTCAGCCAAAATTACATTTATGAGTTTTATTTAAAAGCAAATTATTGTGATTGTAGTCCATAGCTTCATTCTCTGTTAAAGGCCAGTTGTCTCAGTCTGTGTATGTGCTAGTATTCAAAATAACTTCCTACTTGGAGAAAGGAGACACTGCATAGATAGAGTTTGAGTTCAGTCTACAGTAGGTGAAGTGTATTAGAAGAATTGAGGAGAACGGGATCAAAAGAGAAGCATATTAAATCTCATCACAGTAGCTTTTCCTGAAGAAATTTATGCATGTAGGCATTTTATAAGTGAAACCATCAAAAATTTCTGTGAAAACTAAAATTAGGTCTGTAAGAGAAATTTCACATTATTTCAGTACTGTTATATCCCGTAGATTAATCTTTTATTTATTTTAAATACTGCCTTGCATTTGAAGAACAAAAGGAATGGCAAAATGATGGCTCCTGTTTATGACTGTAAGCTGTTATTTTCACCAGTAATGTAATCTTTTCCCTCACTGGAACATTGGAAGATAAATTAGTTTTAGCAACTTCAGTATTTAAAAACCAGATTTAGGTGGTCAAAGTAACTTTGTATGATTATTACAAAGCAAGTGGCAAGCTAGTTCTTTAAGGAAGATATTTAATCATTATATGAATATCTATGTATCTAGAATGCAGGTTGTTGAACAAGCTGCAAGATACAAAAATGAACGTTTCAATTCCTTTTTAGTCCATGTGCCATTTTTCACTTTGATTATCTATTCCTTTCTCAGGCTGCTCCAATATCTTATGCATCAACTGAGCAAAATAGTTGAACTAATTTTCTGTATAAAAAGTTTTTGAGGTGGCTTACACTAGAATATCTCATGTAATCTGAGAGTCATGCATGTAACATCTCACTTGCAAACTGAAAATTGCTAAAGATTTATGACAAAATAGGAAAATTATGTCTTACATAATTTTATTAATTTGTCTTACTGCCCTTAGATACCTTTTCAGGCCCTTTAAATTACAATGAAGATACTCTTTTCTGCCATACAAAGAGTTCTCTTATGCATTAGTTTTATTGCCATGAGTTCAACCATCTACAAGATCATTGTGTGCATAACGTGGGGTCACGTAAAAAATTCATTTCAATTTGTTGTTGTCAAATTTTATTAAATTTTACAAAATGTTACAATATTCTGTTCTTTTGGTATAAATGTTTATTTGTCATTTAATAAGGTAAATGACCAACTTTGGAAAGAAGAATATTTGTGCCCTGTTTTGTCCTGGATTTAGTCATGCTGAAGAAAATGGTGACTCAGTCACCCCATTCTGACAAATCCTTTTTATTCTTTGCATTTAATAACTAGGGAGACAGATTTTTTTTCTTAAAGGTCAGATGCCGTACACTGGAGCTACATCTTCTGCTGTCAAAGCTGTTAGTGCTGTCAGGTCTTCTCCATGTTTCTGAATTGAATTGCAGTGCTCCCATTATATATTGTGTACATTGTCCCCTCTGGGAATTGTGTCAGGATTCCTTTCATTCACCATGTCTTGCACTGTAAATGATGCCAGCGTGTGTGTCACTGTGACACTGCTATTTGATGTTTCACATATATAATATCTTTTTTATCTCCAAAGTTTACACATATTGTTAACACTGTTCCTTCAATCAACTCAGGCTGAGAAGAATACATAGTTGAAAAGGCTGGTGAAGAATATTAGATAACTGTCAGATAATAAGATCCCATATTCTTGGGAATCCCATGTATTTAGTGCTTACCAGATTGCCAAGCATAGAAAGTATAATTTTGCTCTAAAATAACTTTAAAAGTTTGTTTAAATGTTTGCATATTTTGCTGGCTTTGATTGTTCTCTATTTGAAAATGACAAATTATTTCCCAGGAACAGAAATTACTTACTGTGATAATGAACAACTCATTCCAAAGATTGCCTCCAAACTCATCAGAAATAAATGTTTTGACTCCACCCATGTTGTTGAACAGTTATCTGGTTAACTGGATCAAACAAAATTCCTCTTTACAGACCTCCAAAAGTTAAGACTACATTTCCAGTTTTCTTATTCAAGCAAGTCTATAAAAAGCTCCACTTAGAAAATAAACTTTCAGTACAAAGAAAGAAAACTAAAGATATTATCTGACTTACATGATTACCTCATAACAAAAATATAACAGAAGAAATTATGCTTGTACATACACTGCAGTGTCAAGTAATGACATGGCTCAGGTCACATCATAGACAAAACAGGTATTCCATGATGCCAATTATAGTTTTTCTCAAAGTTCTCATATTCTACAATCCAGCAAAACTGACTTTTTCAGGGGGAAAAAAGCACAGCCAAAACCAGAAAGATGGCTAAAACTCCCAAACAACAGGTAACTTCAGTTTGAATTATTATTTTAATAGCGCAGGAAATATTTCCAGAAATAGCATCACCTTCCTGTGCCCCCCAGAAACTATTTTCAGAATCATCATCTTAACAGGTGATTCTGAATCATCTGCAGCCCTTAGCCTTGTCTTGCTGGTTACCCTGTACAAGGTAACTGAAAAGAGTTGTCATCTCCAGTGACAGGCCTGTTTTGAATTCCATTGCAGACAAATTCTAATCCCCTAAACATTTCAGGACTTTCAGGAGTCCTACAGAGAAAGTTTTTTCATAGTGCAAATAGTTGTTATCATTACTTGAATGTTAACTCAAATTGTTGGTTCCCATTACCTGAAAATGACCCTGCTGAAAAAAGGGATTTTTTTACTCTTTTTCAACAGCTGTAGCTCACAAGCTTATTACTTATGTATTCCATTTAGCGCATGAAAATTATCCTCCTTAATACTTTCTGACTCCTCTCAATATAATCAGTTTTAACGACTGTAATTATAAATTTCTCAATTTTTCAATGTTTCTGTAAGAATATTTTTCTTACATGATATAGATGATATAATTTTAAGTGCTTTTGAATTCAGATTAAAGAGTGAGGGTATATTTTTAAAAATATTTTTTTTAAATGGTATTCTTCATTTCTATTATTTTTTTGAAACCCTTCAGGAAACAAAAATTCATTAGAATTAAAATCATGTTTTGAATTAATGACAGACAAGCATCATATATTTTTTTTTTCTTAAGCTATTATCAGATTGCAATAGGTAACTTTTTAGATAACCATCTTCTATTAAAAAGAGTGAGAAACTTTGAGGAAGAGTTTTGTTTTGTTTGCCTGCTTTTTCTCTTGCACCCTGAAGATGTTTGTACCTGTGCCAGGAGAATAGAGAGGACATTGTTTTAAAAATTTCACTGATTCTTAAGCATTCTAAGTATTTTTTCACAGCCAACAGTAAAGGCATATATCTTTCATTGCAAATTTTACAATGCTATGCACAGCTCATCTCGTACTGCCAATTTCATGTAAGTTATCTATTCTTAAAAGTCTCATCAAAATAACATGCATAAAATGGAACAAAAATCTGTTTTATAGAATGTGTTTGACTGTGCTAAAGCAATTAAAATAATTCTATTGTTAACATTAATTCATGTGGGAATGACTGGAATAAAGTAACTTGTGGTACACTGGTATTATTAAAGTTTCTATTATTAAAAGGCATGCACAAAAAATAGTGAAAGTAACTTCAAAACACCACAGCTGTTTTAACTAGACACTAGATTAGACTCAGCAGAACATATTGTGAACAGTTCCCACCATCAATAGAAAACTTCTACTTTTCCTGATACTACAACCCCTTGAAATTATTTTTTATTTTTTTATGGCCAAAACAGAGGAAAAAATGTGATTCAGAAGACTGTCATAATATTTCAGTCAAATATTATTTGCAATTATAAGGTACAATTCACCTAAAAAATATAGACTTTTAAATCTACGTGAGCTGCCAAGGCATTCTTTGCAGTAAGTTCAGACTGTATTTCCTAATTCATTGCCCAAAATTAATCAAATTAACTTTGCCTACCACTACTATGTGGAAAGAATACATCACATACAGATAGACATCCAAGTTGCAGATGGATATTCCCAGTCTACTTGATGAGCTGAGCTCCCAACTAGACTTCACCTCACAAGTCCTCAAGAGGTGATACTGTTGCATCATGTAGAAAGTACCCCAACTCCATAAATCCAAGCTTGTAGATAGAGTTAGAATCATTAAACGTCCATGCAAAAAAATATTTCTAAAAAGTTTTGTATTTTGCCATTTTGAGAATCATGTAGCGGAGTACAAATGACCAGATGTCTGTTAGCATTTGAGACTTTATTTTCCATTCCATTCTCATGCTTTAGCATTAAAATTTTGTGCAGGTAGTCTGTTACCTCCATAGTAAAATTATTAATCAACCAGTTTCTATTATTTCTGGTTGAAATTCACTTTCAAAGACAAGAAGAGTAATCTGCTTTATTCAAATTAGTATTTAACTTAGGGCCTTCTCATAAATACAGAAAGGTGATCTAGTCTACCCATGTCAGATCTTAGACTTCTCCACCAAGTATGGAAAGTACCATGCAATGTTATTTACTGAAACTTCAGGCTGTGTTCTCTTCTGAAGATGAGAAGTAACTTAAGTAAAACAAAGTGGTGTTTTCAGACAACACCATGTTTCCAGAAGTGTCCTATCCACCAAGACATGTTGAATCCTTGCATAGTACTCTCGACTGCTCCTTTTCATCAAGCTGAGAAAATATGTGGCTGAGAAAGCAAGATTTCAGGAATAGCAGAGAAAAAGTAGAGCAAGCCAAAATTTAAGGTAGAAAAGGGCAGAAGTCAGATTCAAATCTACCTGAGCACAGAATTACTGGTTACATTTTCTACAATGTTCAGTACAGATTAGGACCCCACTTTCTGTAATACTGTAACCACCAGACTGTTACCCACCATAATCACCAGGTCAAAAGAAGCTATAATCCTGACATTATCTAGCTTCTAGGGTTTCCCCAAGAAATCCAAGTTCTCAGAAAGTTATCCAAAACCTGCCTGTACTGGATCTCAGTGCAACAGGTAGGTAAGGAGGTGACATACCCTCCACCCCCTCAACCCCCAATTAATCTTAGGTTTTGTGGTGGTTCTTTCTTTCTGTTCTTTCTCAAAAGCTGTCTTGTTTACAGCCAGAAAAACAACTGTTGTGAGTTCAAGCTCCCTAGGGAGGGGGGGTGTTTAGTTATTTTTTGATGTTTTGCTTGTTCAGTTTATTTTTCAGCTTCTGTTTTTCCTATAACCTCTTGTGTACACAAGCACTGAAAATATACAAATATTATTCTATTTAGTGCTACTTCACTTTAGAGACCTAGTCCTTCCTTTTCAGACTCTTTCCTATATTACATTTAGATAGACTTGAACCAGGAAAATTTTCTAAATCAGAGAATACTTCATTAAAGATTTTGTTTCACATTAATATGTTTCAATAAAATAATGATGATAATACATGTACACTGTATATCTTTTGATAGAGTGATCCTCCTGTGATCTTTCAAAAATATTAGATAAGGCCAGGTCTATTCCTCATGATAGCAATTGAAAAAAAAAAAGGGGGCATGCAAGGAGAGAAAATACCTTCCTACCTACTTTAAGGAAAAAGAAAAAAAAAAAAAGTGAAGGAAAGAATAACACTTTCACAATAAACAAAGAATATTTCAAATTTTCATCAATCCTTTGCTGCTTTAAAAGTAGATCTTTACAATACACTAGAATAGCTCACTGGATGAATGAACCTGCTTTATTTGCCTCCTTGGGTTGACAGGTTGTTTGGGGTTTTTATCCTTCTTTCTAACAATGAATTTTCAGTGCATTTTAGGTGAACTGAGAAATTAATGAAAATGAAGTAGAAGGGAAACATTTTGCTGGATCATAGTCAACTGTTCAGCACCTTACAGAATCAAGTGTTAAATTAATTAATTTTATGATGGAGCCTGTCATTTTGAAAATAAAAGTTTTATTTATATCTTTCTGTTCAGATCATCTGATAATATGCTTTGACACAGCTGACTGTGAAACAGACTTGTAGAGAACAAGAGGACTGAAGTAATCTCACTGTTTGCACGTTAATATAATTTTCTTTCTCTGTATTTGTGACTCTGCCATTTTACACTGAAATTTGCCTGTCAGGCACCAGCCCTGCCAGTCCCTGCCCACTCACCCCTGGGACTCCCCCCACCCTGCCCAGGGCCCGGGGCTCCCTGCCACCTTCCCCCCCCCCCCCCCCCCCCGGGGCTCCCCCAACTCTGCCCAGGCCCCCCTGCGCTCCTGGACCACTGTGCAGCCCCCAGTCTTCTCCATCAGTTCCCTTTATGTATATTTTTCTATCTACAATACAAACATTTCTTTGGTACCACCAAGCCTGACAGGCACTTCCAATTTCTGTGTGGCACCAGTCTTTAACTGATCTTGTTGATTTTTGCCTGTTGAATTAACTTCCTATAGAGTTGTTGACATTTTCAGAATTTAAAATAAATAAATAAAAACCTGAACACAACCTTGAAAGTTCACTGTATTTTAGACCAAGCCATTATTGTTTGGACAGTTGTTTTCCTTTCAGTTACTAACTTAAAATGTTTTTCTCTAATCATCTTACTATATTCTCCCTATTTTTTCCATTCTTTTTTTTTTTTTTTTTGTGGTTTGTGCCCACCATAGCTGCCAGAGAAATATATAAACCTATATAAATGCTGTCAATATCTTACTGTGTTGTTAGGGTCCTATAATCTTTCTCCCTCACTCTTTAAGAGTTCCTAGCTCTTACAAAAAAACCACAAATCAAACCAAAACAACCAAAAAACCAAACAAAACCCACCCCCAAGAAAAGAACCCCAAACCCCCAAACCCCCAAACCCTCAGGACTGAAGATTTCCTGTACAGCAGAAGGGGGGGTGGGGGGGGGTGGGGGTGGGGGGAATCTTCCCCCGGCCCCTTTCCCCCAGAAGGAAGATGTTTGATTTGTTTTAAATGAAGTAACTGAATTTATGTATTTATATAAGAAACATAGCCTTTCCTGTTTTCCTAGTAGAGTTAGTGAGACATCAGGGCTCTCCTGGAGGGGGTTCAACCGCAGCAGGCTGCTGCTCTGCAGCACTCCCTGACCCGACGGAGCCTCTTCCCTCAATACAGAGCCCCCTGACCCGGGATCCCACTGCCCTCACACCCTGGCTGATCCCGGTCAGCCCCTGCATATAAAGTTGTTGAAAGCCATAAAAGGGGATTTCAGTATGAATGATGATGGCTTCTCAGTCACACTAGTAGTATAAATATGTCTGTGAAAAGACCAAGATCTCTAATTTTATGGGGCTACTACTTTTTACTTTTTAACTCTTTGGGTGCCATAAAGAAAACACTTTCCAGGGGAATCTTTAGATATGTCCACAGAGAAAGTGGAAATAAGAATGTGCATTTCAGAACTTTTCTACAGACTCAGCATCCATTTGAGGGTCCAGGACTCACTTATAACTCGTATGTCTTTTGTCTTGGTAGCGAGGTCTCCCTTTTATGCAGAACCCCTTCCATGTAGTCTTGTTCCTGACTCCAGTTGTGAGACCTCAGGCCTCAGCCATACTTCATTCATATCCATAGCCTCCTTTATTTTAAAGGACAAGGTGCCATTAAGTGTCTTTAGCATGGCAGTTCTCTTTGTATTCAGTTAGATTACTCCTGTGGTTAGTTTAGCCAGTATATGACCAGTCCTTCCCTCTTCTTGGCTACTGTGCAGACCAGCTCATATGGTTATCTATGTGAACACATCATCTCATATACACAAATGAGTAAATTCTTGGCAAGATAACAGGATAAATTATATTTTCTGACTAAATCCATGGAAATTATAAAAAACACATGTATCATATCACTGGTATTAAGCTATGCTAACTCCTGGTATTCAAAGCACTGAAAAGGACTCAAATAGCCAACTTTTCCCCTTGTGTTTATTACAGCACGTATTTGCTGGTAATTATTTAGTTTAGTCTTTTCTGCTCTGTTTGAAGGCTGGGATTAGATTTTAGGACATAATCTTCACTAAGTAAGTAATGATCAATAAACATTAGACAAGAATTTAATAAGAAAATTCAACACATGAATTACTTACATATTGATTGTGAAAAGGGCATTTATTCAAGATATTCAAATGCGATTCACTTTAATTTAATCACAAAGATATTCATGAACAAACATGTTCAAGTTCTTATTCGTGCTTAAGGAACTTCTACTTTGAATAGCCAGAGCTTGTTATAGACATGGCTGTGATAGTCTGTGCCATGACCATAAAAAAGAGCTGTCTTGTAAAGCTACCACTGAAACCCCTACTTCTTCACTGAAAACCTTACAAGGGAAAACTTAAACTGCAAAATTTGATCCTTCAACTTGTGGTAACATTTAAGTGTGGAAAACATAAAATTCAAAAGAGAAAACAGTTTATGGAAAAAAAATCCCAAACAGAATTATTCAGAATGTGCTTAGAATGCACTTTAGAATAATTACAATGTGTTAGTGCACTAGTCTTTCATACACTGTGCAAGAGCCAATTTAAAGAACTGGCTGGGTTTTTTTTTAATCAAAAAGATTGCTTGTTCATACCAGCGGGGAGTGCAATAATTCCCACTACACCATATACTACTCTTCAGAAACAGGTAATTGTTTTCCTTCTATTTTTGTCAAGGTCTTTGATAAGATTTTTCTCTCTATGAGGAAATAAATGTATGTCATTTCCACCTATTCTATAATAATGATCATGGCACTTGTAAAAAGTTACATACCTATCTGTATGGAATATAAGCAGAGAAATAAACAAATGAAATTTGAGCCCAACACATTGCGTAGATGAGGATTAGATTCACTTAAAATTAAATATTACTACTGAGACGTATACATAAAAATACTACACCTGTTCTATTTTCCACATTCTTACAAACTCTAGAACTCGCTTACACAAAACCTAGATTTCCACTATTGCAAATTAAGTTTGAATATTCTTGTAAAAAAAACTTTCAGAGGATTTCAAAACAGCTCATTTAAAGAGAAAGATAATTACAATTTATAACACAAAGTAATTAGAATAGGGAAAATAAGCAAATCTCTCAAACATAATTGAGTGCTACTATAGGCATGACTTTAGAAAAGTTAATACAGATAAAATATATGCATGTACAACCTATTGTTATTTATGCCTTCCTTTAAGAAAGCTGTTTTGAAAATAAATAACATTTATGTATTTTTAATTGTTTCTTGGCTCAAGCTAGGTTTTCCAGATCAGACTGTTTTCTAAATATACAAGCCTGTCAATCATACCACCAGGGCTTTTACTAGGCAAGTTCACATCTAGTTTAGTGATAGCCACAGGACACAATACTTCTGTTACAGATCATAAGCCTTCCCTTCAGTGTACACTTGGATCATTCATGCAGTTATTCTTGCTGTTTGGCCTCCGTCATATAAAAGCATTGAAGCTTTAGATAATTAATCAATTATAAAAAATAGTAATTGTAGGAGGCAATCTGTATAGCAACTAAAAGGGCATGTTATTAAAACAATACATTTTAAAATATATCAATACTTAATAACTACTCTAAGAATTGAAGGTTCTTTTGTCTGAAGCCTCATCACCAAATCCAGCCTGAATTCAACAGGATAATTATCCAGTTCTGATTTAGTTGCATCTGCTTTTTCTTTCACATGGTATCTGGGTATTTTCGCTGCTCCTGGCATTCAGTTTTGCTCTTTCCCTTTTTATTTTTAATTTTTCTTATTCTAGAAGACCATCATCCCCTTGAACATAACTGTCCAGGCAGTCCATGTGCAAAATACACAGCATGCTTCAGAAAATTATTATGGCACAAAGTGCAATCAGACCTTGAAACCATGTCAGAGGTAACCTTCAGCCCTATAGTCCTTTGGCAGTATTCAAGAGACATCTGATGCTCATACACACAAAAAAGAGTCAGCTCCAACTAAGGGGATTTGAATGTGATTCCTAGTTTACCAGGATGAATAAATATACACAGTATAAACAGGAGGAATATATGAAAACAATCAGCCTAAGGAAATAGGACATTTTATGTCCCTGCATCAATGGGTCAAAGATTACTGCTTTATGTGGCATAAGTGATAGAATACACTCAGCAGAGTTAAAGAACAAAAATACCAGTGGCTTGAACCAGAAAGGCTTTTTAAATTTTCCTTTCTTTTCTGCATTGTAACTGGTATATCTACAACTTTACATGGTCTGACTACAACCCAAAAAAACACTACACACAACAAAAATATGTAATGAGACAAATCAAAGCATGTCCAAGTCCACAGAAAAAAAAAAAATTGAAAAATCACACCATTTCAGAAGTGTTTTTTCATTATTTTTTTACAAGCTTTACATTCATGATCCTTTGATTGCATTTGAGTAATCATGTTTTCAAGGATATTATGTACAACCTACTTGGCACCACAAGAAGACAGGGAGCATTATAAGGAATACGACAAGTTTAAAGCAGTATCTTTCAGAAAAAGAGATAGAAGAAGCAGGTGATGGAAGTCTTATGAACACATTTCAGCCCAGTTCTGTATCAAAGGGCTGGGCTGCAGAGTTTCTGATACACTCATTATTTTTAGAGATGTTCTACTTCTTGCAATGAAAACATCTGAGAATGGAACTCTGATCTATTCCTTTCATGATTGTTTTAAACTTCAGGCTGCAATACATGTGCTCACATTCCTGTTATCTCGCTTATGTCCGCTCTAACATTTTTGTGGCCACAGGTGAAATGGGTGAGTTTACCAAAATCTACAACTATCATTTGCAGAAACTGCTTTCAATTGGATCTGTAAGATGGTTTCTCTCAACCCACAGCTGCATGTTTACTAGAGCATGCTAAAGTAAGGAACTTTACCTCTGATTTTCTCATTATACAGTTCAAGGCAAGTCCTCCAGATCCCCATCCTGTGTCCTAACCTACCATTAAAAGAGAAATGGGAGCAGGAAAAATACAGTGCTCAAAGACTGTTACAGGGATTTCAAAGTCAGCAAGCACCTCATGTGGTCTGAAATTTTCAGACACAATCATGACCAAGCTACAACTTTTAATTAACGCTGCACATAACGAAAAATGAAATACAGAATAACAGAGCAATTACTGTATGTTGAAAGAATCAAGAATCAGGAGTTACGGCTTTACACAAGATCTCACTCTTATACTTCAAGGTGGGGGAACCAGATTTTTTTCCCCTATGCTACACAGTAAATAGTGTTAAAAATTATCTTTGAGTACTCATATTTCTGGTTGATTCCAAATAAGGAATACTTGTTGGCAATCACTGATTTCTTGGCCTTACAATATAACAAATTGTTATCTTAAGCACTAGTGCCAGAAGCTTCAATATTTAAAGTGTTACTTTAATCAGGAAAAGTCCTATTTTATAGGACACAGAAAAGAGTCGGTGCCCTAGGGAAATGTCCACGTAAGAAGATATTTCTTGTAACAGCTGCTATTAGAAATGTTTGACCTTATTTCAACTGTAGCCAAAATTAGGGAACTGGTAAAACTCAGGGGTTGTGTGTGTGTGTGTGTGTGTGTGTGCAAAAACAGTATAGGAAGAAAATAACATTCCAGTCAATAGGTTCTTCACTACCTCTCTGTTATTGTGCCTCTTAAGATCATCATACTTTAAAATGTCCAGTATTTTAATAATCATTGTATCTGCAAACCATACTTTCTACTTGCAGCATTAACATATACTGAAAGATAAAAATATAAAAGATGTTACCACTTAGGCCTAGAAGAGATATGCCAAATGTTGGGGTTTTCTTAACTAGTCCATATTTTCCAGAAGTAATGTTGCTCTTTATATATTAGAGGATATTTATTAGGAAATTATGTAATAGTTACACCTGCAATTTCTCCAAAACTGTGGGTTTTCTCAATTAAAAAAATGTATGATAGTTTTCAGTAATGAAGGCCCATTATTTAAAAGTGTGGTAATAGTTACACATTTTAAATTTTAGTTTTAATTTTAATTAATTTTGTAAATTCATTTCTCAGATAAGCACCAGTCTTATGCATAACCATTTGAAAAATAAACTGTGTAGGTTCAAACAAATACTTCATTTTCTGTTCAGTAACCAAACAGGAAGGGGGAAAGGCAGACAGAAACATACCATTTCTGTTACATTAAGAGAGTGTATTTTCTTTTCTTGACAAAAACTAAAAATCTCTTACACTGGTTTCCTGTTGAATTAAATATTCAGAAAAGATCACAGAAAAGGGATCCTTTTAATAAAAGTAAAATAAACATACTACATTTGTGTGTGTGTGTAATTGAGTCTGTTCATACCTGATGTGTTGGTCATGTTAAAGGTGTCTATAGCAGCTGTTTCTAAATAGTCATTGCCTATTACAAAACATACTAGCCTAGGAGTCAAAGAATGGGACTGGTATTCTTGAATTCACTATTGATCTTCTGAATGTCTTCAAGAAGTTATTGCCTCTTGCTATGTTCTCGCTACTGTTTACCTTCAAAGTAAACGTATGTATTTCTCTGTGAGGAAGCTCAGTAAATGAACAGTTTTAGCTAAGATTTTTTTCTGAGTGATGTACAAAGTTCAAAGAGTTTGGCCTAAATAAACTTTTTCAAACACTTTGTCTTGAAAAGCAAATGTTATTTGAAGCTATTTAATTATATTCTACCTCACAATCACTATAAAGCAATAGAAGTAAATACGTAATAACTTTTGTTGTGTGTCATATTCAGAACTCTGGGTTACCCCCTAAACTATAACTCACAAGACATTCAAGAAAACTAAAAAGTATTTTTTATATGCAAGTGCTGCTTGCCTGATCATTTTTTTTCCAAGCTGAGGTGCTAATAGCCCTTCCAGTACATCATCATAAATTTATTTTGCAAATATTCCAGATTATTGTCTTCCATGACTGTACATAAAGGGAACTATGCTATTTCCTAGCCATTAAAAGAATGTGTGTATTCAGGATTAAAGTTATATGGACAAAACCCCTACCTTAAACCAATGTAGTTTTGAATATTTTGTAAGATTTTGTAAAATGTCACAGTTGCTAAAATACAAGTAGTTGCTTACAGGCAACTTAACCAAATTTGTTTAACATCTGCAAGTCAGCCTTGCCACTTGTAGGATGCTGTCTTTTTGATCAATTATTCTAGTTCTCCTGAAGCATCAAGGAAAAACAATGTAGAATACAATCTTACAGCACACTGAATTGGATGTAGTTCTTTGAATATTATTGTAGTTCAAGCTGATCCTGCATTTGTCCTTAAAAAACATAAAACAGAAAGTCAGAAAATCCCAACTTGCCTACCAGCATGCTGAGTAAACTTCTGTTATCATAGTCTTGAGTACAGGAACTTTCTGCTGAACCAACCTGCATCAATTACGCTGTTAACAAATACCATGTGGCAGTGATCAGTGAGACTAAACAAAGACCCTGCTCAGAATTTTTTTGTGCAGTCTTGTTTTTCCTGTAAACAACAGTAAGCATGTTTCATTTTACCAATAAAGGGAAGATGCTCAGTTGGTTCCTAAGTAAAACAGATTATATTGTATACATACTAAAAATATTAATATCTGACAAACGTTGTTCTTTCTTATTTTTCTGATCCTGTCTTCTGTTTTCTTCTTGTTATAAACAGAAAATTGCATAGATGATTCATTAAAATTTCTAAAGCAGTATCTATATATTATTCCCCTAAGCCACGAGTCTGATTTCCCTTAGGCAGGGTATATTAATGTCATGCACACTGAGTACTGCCTTCGGGTGGGGGATGGGGGTGGGGGGTGGAGGCAAAAGTGGAAAGGGTAAAATGTCACCAATTTAGAACTTCTGTAAGTTCTAAATGTATATTTTCCTCAATAAGACAACATGGAAAATGTTTCCAGATAAAGGAATTTTAATATATTCTTTCAGGTACTATATTTTGACTGATACCGAGATGCAGGCAATTTGTCCTTGATGAGTCAGCTGTATAGGTAATTGATTACCAGACTGAGATACCTCTTTGTCTGAGTGATTTGCTTCCTGTTATCTTTGTAAATGTCAGAGTCAAGTTATTAAAATGAAAGGAAGACAGTCTCTGCAGTAAGAGAAGATGTTGCCTTTTAAGGAAAGCAATCTGAAGGTGAAAACTGGATGCCTTAAATTGAAAGGTAAAACTTCTATTGATTTAAACAGCAGGAGAATTTCATCATGAATGTGAGAAAAATTTGTCCCACAGGTTATTGAACATATTGAATCCAGTTATGAAGAAGAAATAATAATTCAAGCTCGTGTTATTTTAGTAGGCATGCACAATGGATTTTTTCCTCTTTATACATTTTCTCTTTCAGAAGACTATTTGAAGTAAATCTCTAGAATATTTTGTCATAAATGCTGTCCATGTACATATTCTTTATGAAGGTCATGGGGCAAACTATTGAGTTTTAATAAAAATATTCTTTATGAGGATAGATGGGTATTTTTTTATTAAATAACTTCATAAGGGGGCCTAAGAGCTAAAATACATCAGCAACCCTTATAGAAAAGTAGAAGACTAGCAAAGTTTGATTCTTTCTTACCAAACAGAGGCATGGCTAGTTGGCTTCAGTAGGCACTTTAAAGATGTCAGTAAAACTAGGTTGCATTTCAACTGGGCCTTGATTAAAATCCTAGGAAAAATCACAAGTATAAACTGGGAGAGGAATAGCTGGAGAGCAGCCCTGCAGAAGGGGATCTAGGGGTACTGCTGACAGCAGGCTCAGCAGTGCACTCCAGTAGCCAAGAGAAAGACCTGCACCCTGGGGGGCATCAAAGACAGCACAGCCAGCTGGCCAAAAGCTGGAGGTTAAGGTCCTTGAACATATCCAGAGGACGGCAACAAAGCTGGTGTAAGAGCTAGAAGGCATGTCCTATGAGGAGTGGCTGAGGACTTTTGGCTTGTCTAGTTTGGAGAAAAGGAGGCTGAGGGGCAGCCTCACTGCTCTCTACAGCTTCCTGAGGAGGGGAAGCGGAGAGGGAGGTGCTGAGCAATTTTTTCTGGGATGCACTGGCAGGACTCATGGGAATGGTTCAAAACTGCCAGGGGAGGTTTAGACTGAACATTAGGAAGCATTTCTTTACTGACAGAGGGTGGTCAAACAGTGGAACAGGTTTTCTAGAAAGGTGGTTGATGCCCCACCTTTCATCAGTGTTTAAGAGGTATTTGGAAAATGCCCTTAATAACATGCTTTAACTCTTGGTCAGCCCTGAATTGGTCAGGTAGTTGGACTAGATGGTCACTGCAGGGTGCCTTCCAACTGAAATATTCTATTCTATCAAATATATGAGAGTCCATAGGTTTTTCACAAAGGCCTCATTTTTCTTTCCTGATAAAATAACCATGCAATTTAAACTCTGCACTTTGAAAAGCAGCAAATATTTCCATGCACCATGATAAGTGATTAAAATGTCTTTCCTTTGAAAACAGACTTTTAGCATTTGCAAATGAAGATGAGACCATTTCTGAAAGAAAAAAAAATTGGTGAGTCTGGCATCATAGAGACCATGTGCATCTACACAAGCAGATGCAGTCATAAGGTCCAAGGAGGCAGATTGCAAGCTGGAAGCTTTATTGTACCTTCATTATGAGGTGTTTGAGCAAAGCCATTCAGAAGTCCCTGGAGCTGTTGGTGCCAAGCTGACTGATCATGCTCTGACAGCTCTTAGTGCATACACAACAGAAAGGAAGTTCTTTTTTTCTCATACTTTTAACAGTTTCTGTGCCATTAACAGTTAGGAGCTGCAGTCACAGACAGAGACAGCTGTTGCATTGGATAAACCGATCATAAGAAAGATGGTTCCTTCCTCAGAGACTTTATGATTTAATTGGATAATCACAGTCAAAGATTGTGGTTATGGTTGTATGGAGAAAAGAAATTATTCTCCTATTACTACTATGAATAAACATACTTGCCCCATTTATCAGCCTGTAATCCAGGTTAGAAGGAAAGAGAAATCTTTCACTGCTTTGAGAAGTCATCAAATGAAGCAATGTAATTTGTCCCAAGAGCAAGGGAAAAGCAGAGATGAAATTAGGACCTTATGAGTCATAGCTTGTTCCCTGTTCTATTTTGGGAGCACAATATCTGTAAGCTACTCTTTATTCAAGGATATTCAGAATTGAATTCCTTGTATTTTTATCAAGGACTAATCCAAGTCCTTGATAAAAAACAATTGAGAGCCTAGGGCAGAATGTGATTGATTCCTATTTCCCACAGTAAAAAAAAAAAATGATAGGTAGAGAGAGTGGGGTTTTTTTGGTTGGTTGGTTTGGGCTTTTTTTCTGCTCTGTCCAAGAAGCAGGAATTCTAGTGATATTTATTTGATAAAAGGAAAATTATACAGAAGTTAAGAAGCTTCACAGTCAAATTTCCTAAAAGTTTACAGTAACTAGGTCATCTGTACCAAAGATACAAAGCTTTAATGGTGGTATTTCTCCCTAAAAGACTGTCAACAGAACAAAAGTTTCACTGATTATGTCTTGCTAGGACAAACAGAATCCCATTGAAAGTATATGGGCATGAAATTTTTTTCATAATTAATCCATCTCAAACTGGCACAGATTGTGGGCTTGACAATCTTCCATATAAATCAGTGCACTATTTGATACCTTTCTACTGGTTTAAAATGGGTTTTGATAGAAACTCAATTAGTTATGGACAAGACTATAACAGAGGCATGGTGGAGTTAGGTAGATACTTGCTTTTCAAACATAAAAATATTTTCACTTAGCACAAATATTTGCAATCAGATATAATTTGTTGTACATGGAACACAAATGAAATGTGAAAAACCATACTTATGATATTGTTTCAAAAGTAGTCACATACCTGAGTAAATGTTATGCATTGGTTTAAAATTCCTAGCAGAAATGAAAACACAAACTTATGCAGCATACTTACAAAGATTGATTTTGATTTTCTTTACATGTCTAAGATCTGATTTTATGCAAATTAACATTGTATCAGTGAGGAAACCTACGTTCCTTCTGGTTTCATTCTTTTCTCTTAAGTTCTGCTAAAGTATAACGATTTATTTTACCTTTTCCCAGATCCCAAAGAAGGTACTTAGTTTTAGGCAAAACATATGATACAATCCACAGATGGTGTGGGAAGTGGGGGAAAAAATAAAAGTACAAATTTCTGAAGCCTTTTCTTTTTTTTTTTTTTGCCTGTTAAAAGCTTTTCCAACAGTAATTTTATTAGATCTTACATTGCTATACATTTTTCTAATCAATTTAAGCTCTAAATGAACCCGTGCTATTGCAGGAGACCTGGCACTAATGAATGCCAAAAGAACACATTCTTTTGATTCCGTAAATGGAAGTCATAGTTTTCAATTAGAAAGAAGTGAAAAGATGAAAATTGATGGCCTGTCTCAGCTGCTAACCTTTACCTGCAGATATCTATTGAAGAACGCACTTAACATCCATCACCAGGAAAAGCTTTATTCATTCAGTATTCTCAGATACCTTTTATAGGCTTTTGGAGCTATTAAAGCAAAAAATTGTCTGTTCTGAAACGGAAGCCCCAAAAAACACACAAGGAGCATATTTTTAGCTCGGTATACTGTATATTCGTACAGTGGCTAGTACAACAGAGCTGAGACTTGGTAGGGTATTGTGAAGCAGTAAACAGATTTTGATCCTTCAATGCCAGTCAATCTGTGATTGCAAGGAATGACATGGAGGTCTGAAATAATTCACAAAACAATGCATTTGTTTTGTGCTATCCTTCCAAGACTATATGTCATTGCCTGGTGCAATCATGCCACTTTAACACTATGACTGCATAATGCTCCCCTGCCTCCTCGTGAGGAGCATATTGACATTATCACCTACCTCACACACACGTTTGCCATTCTGCTTTTGTTATCAGGTTCATTAGGCTCATTTCCAAGGGATGGTTAGACTGAGTTATACTTTACACTTTTTTCCTTCTAATTTCTATATAAAATACTGCAATGCCCTGCAATTATAGAGGACTTCAGAAAAATTTGCAAGATTTAACACTTATTCCTTTTAGTCAGCCACAATCTTTGTAACAGTATTAAAAGGATGTATTTATACTTTTGAGGAAACTGTACAAAACTCTGTTTAAAAGCACAACCTCTCATGCTGGTGGCTTCTTATGAAATGAAGCAACTAAATGCATCAAAAGCTTGACCCATTTGAGTTGACTACTAAATTTGTATTGACTTCAATGCACTTTGAACTTCATCCACAGTTCTTTTTCTATGGTAAGCTACAACATAAGCAATGCATATATTATCATTATATCATCGTTGCATTTCAGCCCAGTTCTCTAAATTAGAGTTGTTATGGTCTGAGAATCTAATAAATATTGTGAAAATATTTTACATCCATGTTAAGACAAGAAATTACACATGGACTCTTCCTTCTCCCCTATGTTTTTTCTCTTATATAAAAGCATTCCAAACTTCTCACCTTCTTTTGACTGACATGAAGTTAAGTGTAAAGTTTCAGATTTCAGTGAATAAAATCCTTATGATCTAAGCTGACAGAAAGTATATATGTTGCATAACACATTTTAAAAAGGAAAAAAAGCGGGAAATTGACATTATGGGCAATATCCAGTAGAGTCCTTATGATTTATCCCACCACAGGATCTAGCCCATAGGTATGAACAGCATTATAAAAGGAGCCAAATATTATGACTGACTTGGTTCTCCAGAATATGAAGAAAAAGAAAACAATTAAGAAGTCCTGCCTTTCCACTCAAAGATTTCTTGCACAGATCCAAGAGTGTTTCAGATTTCCTACGGTCTCTTTCGACCGTTTTTTCATTTCTCTTGTGGACAATATAATTCCTTAACTGCAAAAAATTTGATATAATTTATGCTTTTGTAAGAGTTTTTATCACTGCTCACAAGGTATAAGCAAAGGAAAATACCAAGCAAACCTAAGCAGCATCTGATTTCTATAACAGCCTTAATAAGAAACTTGACAGCTGCCAGTAAGTCTTTACAAAATATAGCTGGAAATGAGCTTTCATGCAAGTTGCTAAGAGCAGCTTGTCCCTTGCAAATGCAAACTGAGCTCTACATGCCTTATGATAGGCACTCCAGTCTGCTGTGTTGTTGTGTCCAGCCTCATTTGGAGTTCCCAAAACTGCAAACTTTAATCAGATTAACTCCTGAAAAAAGGAATACTAGTTGCATAGGGTAGAAAAAGAACCACAGTGTGGCCAGTAAGTTCTAAGTCCCTACCACAAATTGCCCTGCAAGCTGCCTGCTTTGACACAGGCTTAGATAAACCCAAAAGAAAAATCAACTGGATAACTTATTAAGTCATTCAATTCTGCAAGATGAGATTTTTGAAAGAAACTGCAGAGCAGGCCAGCACATCCTTGGAAGCATGAGAAACCAGTAAGTTTCATTTCTCCCCTTAGAATTTACACTGAAATTCTGTAGTTGTGAGAAAACCAACTGTAACTCCAGATTTAAATAGATTTGTCAATAACAAAGAATAAATGGAAGGTTTTATAATGAGAGTTGTTGGGTTTTTTCCTTAATCAGTACATACTGTATTAGTTGTGGCAGGAAATTCGATCTTCACTTGAACTTTAAAATCACTTTCTGTCTTTTGCTAACTATCCTTTTACAGTGACTGTTGCTTAATCTCAGGTTTTTTCAATAGTTTGTTACAATTTTGTCACCAATTAAGACAATGACAGTAAGGCATTACTTTCAGGTTTATACCAAGTTATCACTGTCATTGAGTTAATTTCTGAATTTTGTAACAGCACATAAAATCTATGCATTAGAAAAAAAAAGAATGAACAATAGGTGCCAGGCTATACTCCAAGCTTTTTAGTTCAGTCAGCCTACTTATAGGTATATGTGAGGATAGACTTTGACCCTAACTGATCTTTTCTTGCAAAATTTCAGGCAAAATCTCCACTCAGTACTAGTGAATTGAAATTACGGTTAAATATAGTTTCAGTCTAAAAAAAAACACAAAAAAACCCAAACAAAAACAAACAAAAACCCTAATATGGTCAAGACTTCTTACTTTTAAAGTAAAAACTTTCACTATTGCTTGTTTGCAAGTTCTGGTATCATAATTCCTGTTTGTTGTTCTTCAAACCCTCTTTAAGAGGCATATTACTCGTATGGAATGATTACTGCCCAAATAAGTATAAAACCATGCAATTTCAAGGAAGGAATTAGGAATTTACAGAAAAATACAGATAAATCATCTAAAAGCATGATATTTGAAAAATAAATGACACGGCAGGAAATACTTTCTTGTCAGTGTTATTACAGAGGAAAAAAGAAATTACTGAATTAATAACTAAATTAATACATACTATGAAAAAAATGTTACTTTTCATAGTCACATTTTTATTCATAATAATGGTTTAGATTAATCTAGATGGAGTCACACTTACCTTGATGTTGCCAGAAATGTTCAAATGATGACTGCTGTGCTTCCACATGTATGCAATACTAGGAAATGTAAACTACGTAACCTAGAACTACCTCATAGCATGTTAACATTTAGTGCCAATAGGTCACTGATTAATATAAATATTTTAGAGTATCAGTAATGACATTAGGAATTAAAAATATCAAAGGAAGAAATAGAGAACACAGATTCAACATTTTTTACATAAGATTCAGAAAAATGTCCTTTACATTTTATAAAGACATCTTTTGTGTAAGCTGATCCACTATGGAATCTTCACAAACTATATGTATTATATAAAACCCCACCTTAATGCTAAAATATTTCATGAAATCAGAATTTTGATCATCAGACAATGTGACAATTCACTGTATATATACGCTTTATAATGTCCAGAAATCTTTATCAAATAAACTTTCAATTACATAAAAATATACCTCGCCAAAATGTGTCTAAATGTTTGTGAGTTTCAAATTATTTCTAGAGATTTGAATGAGTTACATTTACTGTACAAGTATGTTTAATATTTTCACTGTAGTTTATTTGCACAGGCAACCTCACAGAATGTTTTTTAAAAAATATCTTTTTAGTTTGTAAAACAATGATTTTATCTCATTTTCAAAACTGCATGTTACACATGCTTATATCTATCCATGCAGCACTGTGTGCCTTTGATTCTTCCTTTGGAAGTAGCTAATGCATAAAATCAGAATGTTTATTTAAAGTGTCAACTTTTGATTGGTTTCTTTCACATATTTGTTATTAAGATATACAAGTCCTTGCTGTTTCCCATCTAAAGTTCAGGTACTCTATCCATATTTGAACATCAATACAAAAATTTGTCTCAAAAAGAGACAGAACACCTAGCCGTTACTCATAATTTATGAAGATGTTTATGAAATCAGGACACTCTTCTTGCACTGCCCAAATACCAGCATAAGTATACAGTTTCAAAAAACAGACCTGTATTTTTTTCACACATGGTAGGGATAAACTTGTTAAAAGGATATATTATAAATCTTAGGTAACAAAAACTGTTCTTAAAATAAGTAAGTTTACTCAGAGTGATGAACAAGAATCAGCTTACTCAGTGAATTACCAAAACTCAGTGAATTGCCTAAAAATCATATCCTTTTTACTTCTTTTACATTTTCTTGTATCTTTTTGTTCTGGTTGACTATATAGGCTATGATAAAAATTGTTTTCTAAGAACATACTGTACTAGCTTAGTCAGATGGGTCAATCCATCAAGCCTGGAGGAAGCAGTTTTTGTTACATTTAGGTAAGAGGAGCTCTCTGTCAAAAGGTTCTTGCTAAATTTTGGTTTTGACAATCACATCAAGGATGTCCATGCTTGCCTCTGACTACAGAATTATATAGAAGTTGTCTAAGATTGTTGGGAGTTCAGATGCTATAAAAGTAAGCCATATGAGAGTAAAACAAGTTATTAAGTACATTTATGATTGTATGACATAATCACACTGTTACTGTGTACTCACACTATGAAAGGAATGTATCTAAGGTTACAAACTCTATGAATGTACACATAGCTTCTGATGACACTAACTTATGCACTTGTTGCTTCTGATATTTGAAACAGAAGATGTAGTGACAGAGTTTACCACCTTGCATTTGCACAAATAGAATTTCTGTGACTTAACAATAGATTTAAAGTAAGAGGAAAGGATAAGGTTTACAAAAAATAATTGAAAAATAACATAATTCTGATGTCTACAAAAGTGTGTTGATAGCAATGAAATTAACACTTATGTGTCATTGCTGCGAATTTGGGAGTTCCACTGAAGTAGAAAACCAGCTATGACAACTGACATTAGCTCACAATTATTGGCCAACTAAGAAGACAGGCCAGGGACTAAACCGGCCAGGAAACCTTTTTCATGAAGCTTAGAGATGTAAGTGAGGCAATGTAGTGAAGTTTGCATTGGCTTCAGCAATGCAAACAGTCTCTATGAGCTAAACTGAGCTTAAATAAACCTCTTTTCTTGTGTAAGCATGAAATTGTGATTTACTTAGCATTCTCCAGCTCTGGGGTCATTCCCATGTGTACTAATCTACTCCTGGCCTATTCTGCCAGCAGATCACCTTTAAGTTTGCTGTTCCAGCAGAGTCAAACACACTGGAGGTAGAGGAGGGCTGTCTGGAGGCACAAAGTGAACAAATAGCTGCAAGTCTGAATTTAAAATACAGTCATTCTCCACAGCAATTACACTAGTGAAGATAAAATTAGCTGGATTTTAGACTGTTGTATGCTGCCAGTATGAAAGAATCTGGCTCATGAGGTCATATACTACTTACTTTAATTACCACTGAATAGACTAGAATAGAATAGGATAGAGCAGAATAGAATATACTTCAGTTGGAAGGCACCTAAAATGATCAGTCAAATACTAAACAGTTCATTTATGATATACACTGTTTCAGTGCGTTGATGTTTTAACTTGCAACCCAGGTGCTCAGTGAAGTAAAGAGAGCTGAGGTTCTCAGGAACTTGCAGAAGTACTAAGCCTCCTTGCAGACTGAACTCTGATTTATATTACACTGCCTAATATGATCACTTATAGAGAGCTATAATTGCATGTGGGTATAATTTCTACTAAAAGGAAGTCCAGCCTTTTCAGACAGAGTACTTAAAATGGATGCTTATTGCCAAAAAGGGAGACAGATAAGAGATAGACTATTCTTATCTGCATGATTTGGGATTTTAAGAGGAGGAAAATGTTTAACTGCAATAGTGGTCTTGGAAATGCTAAGCCAATTTTACAATTTTGAACTCTGGGTGCATCTCATTTGATGCACTAGATGTTTCATTTAACTCTAGCTTCCAAAATACCTGTTTCATATTTCTAGAATTCATCTCTGACTTTGCCTTTAATAGCTCACACAAGAACACTAAGTTCATATTTGAATATGATAACTTTTTTAAGATTGCTTAAGATTTTTTTCTTCAAAGTGCATATCACTACAACTGAATTTAACTGCATAAAAAAATTGTGCTAGGGCTTTAGGGCTTTGGTTT
Organism: Falco peregrinus; assembly: GCF_023634155.1. Classification (NCBI taxonomy): domain Eukaryota; kingdom Metazoa; phylum Chordata; class Aves; order Falconiformes; family Falconidae; genus Falco; species Falco peregrinus. Next base: position 23,773,475 of record NC_073724.1, read on the forward strand.
TATTGTTTTGGTTTGGTTTGGTTTTTGAGGGAGGGTGATTTGTCAGATTTAATTTTTACTGTTCCACAAGCTAGACAGGAATTCAGCATATTGAAATCTCACCATGAGACAGACAATTCAAGTCATGTCACTATAAAACAATAATAAACATAAATCGCTCTCTGTATTTTTCCTGCCAACATAATCCTGAAAAAGGCACTAAAACAGTGTTTATAGCTAGATTGGAAAGATATTACTTCTTCTTAAAGCATATCCATGAAAAGTAAGAATGTAGATAATGAAGAGGAATTGAGTAGTACCTAGACAGTGAGTCAGGTTGTTCAAACCATCCCATTTTCTGTAATACTAGAACATTTTTTGAATTAGGATATCTATTTTGCTATATCTTCCCACTCTGCTGAATTTCCATCATTTCAGTTAAATAATTCTCTAAATATTTTGGGAAATTTGAAATTTCAACTTAACTGGTAAATAATTTTATTATAAAAAATACTATCATCCTACATGTGCTCAAAGCATAGGGTGTGGATGGGGAGACAGTGGGATTTAGTACTAATGTGGGTTACAGTATTGAATTTATCAAGATACGAGAGCACTGCCTTGTACTGGGAAAAGTTAGCAATTTCATCTAACTGCAGCAGTGTCTTCAGTCATCATTGTGTTGAGGCATGAGTCAAAACAGAAACTGCTGAGCTGGGCAGAGGCAGGATTCTCCCAAACCCTAAAGTGCCCAAGAAATTAAGCACAGATCCACAGCATGCCACCTTTTGAATAGCGCACACCACAATACGCAAAAGGAAAAGCTAAATCTTTTTGTTATTGTCCAAAAGTATCCTATCCATGGAATATATTTTGATAAATGCAAACTTATACTCAGAGGGAAAATATGGCTTTCTAAACATCAACAACACATATTATTACTGCATGCATGCTTGCAAGTCTAGAAATCTCAAGAAGTATAACTCCAGAAGTACTTTTATTCAAAGGATAAAGAAGGATAATTTAAAAGCTGGAAAGTCTTGGGCCCAGCTGTCTGCTGTTTTGCCTTGGTGCTACTTGAACACAAAGAAAGAGAGAGAGAGAGATGAGGTACATATTCCCAGAGCAGCTCTGCAGTCCTCCAAGACAGAGAGACGAGATGTGCTGCTTCTGTATTCTGGATTTAGAGATAAATATTGTTCAGTGCACAATCTAAAGGTTTATATTTTAGCCAGAAGCAAGAAAAAAAAGACAGAGATGAAGATATTTGTCTCTATCATTCAGTTAAAATGTTTTATAGCCCTGAAGGTCACCATGTTACAGCTACAGCAAGTAAAGCTTTTTTTTCTTTTTTTTTTTTTTTTTTTTTTGTCTGTCTAGGATGCCTACTTTCTGGTTAACTTGAGACTAGAATTTTCAGTATCTCAGTTATAGCCAACAGGCAATTTGATTTCCACCTACAAAAAATGGAGAATCCTTGTCTTTATGGTGCCTATGAAAACCTCATTTTAAAATTCAAAGGGTGAGGTGTTGTGTGTTAAAACCAAGTCTTTTCAAATCATAAGATTTTTACTAAGTTGTAGGATGGTCACAGAACTGTTCAAATATAACTAAAATTATACTATATCAGAAGGCAGTAAAAGAAACCCATATAGTTTATATTCTATTACCTTGACACATATTTCATAGCTGTATAGATATTTCTTGAGGTCAAACTCAGTGAAGGATAGTCAAGTAAAGTAACAGGTCCCTAACGTTTTTTGGTTTCCCTCATCCATGAAGATGCATTTCCAAATTCTGAAAGCTGATGCTAGCAGTGATAACAGTGGTAGCAGCAGTAGCCTCCTGCCAAGAGCATTTTTGAGGGTTGTCAGGTCCCCAGGGAATGTCTGAAGAGATTTCGGGGGCCTCAGCACCCTTGGGATGCTGGTGGGGGAGGTACCAGCCAGCAGGAGACAGATGTCGCAAAAAAGGCAGGTGAATGAGACAGCGCCAGCAGTCCTTGAGGCCAGTTCAAAGCATGGGAAACCACATATAAGCAGCCCCTGGGGAATGCCACCAGGAGCACTGCAAGCAGGCTGTGCAAACACAGATGGCATCAGTTGGCAGCAGCAGCAGCAGTTTGTGTGGCAGTTCACGAAGGCAAGGCATGGACGTGGGTAGCGCTGCCCACTCTACCAGTGACCGGGCCTACTCTGCAGGAATTCACTAACTGACACAAGAGCCTCTTTGCCAACTTGTATGGCATAATAATTCTACTAATTTTTTCACTTTTATGAATAATCATGTTTGCTTTCCATATGGTTGTTTAACTGAATAAATTTGTGTTTTCTCTTTCATTTTCTTTACTTAAGAAGTAAGTCAAAAAAAGGTGGAATTCACCTACCACATTCCAATATCTAGGCAGAACCTAATGAGCTCCCAAGGATCACATTTACATTTTAACCATGAAGAAAAAAATGAACTATGCTCATAAAACACAACTTCTCTGAATTTTTAAGTGCTATAGGCATATTCTGAATGTCTTCTGGTATTCAAACATAGACCTTCTATAACAAAGTATAAATTCCATAGTGTCTCAAAAGTTACATTTGCCTCTGTTCAGGAGTATTTAATGCTAAATAAAACACTACATTTTTCCTAATCCATTTAAGATCCTCACAGTTCTTACTTTTTAGTTTCTTATATGAATGCCCCTGCATTGTGCTTTTTTTCCTAAATGCCACAATATTAAAATATAGCATTTTTTCTCTTCTTTTTTTCTTTCAATATAAATACATAAAATAGGAATTAATCAATTCAAATATTACATTTTCTCCTTTAGACTTATATGAAGCTGCTGGACAGTGAAACACTAAATTGCTTATAACCATCTGTATCCTTCAACAATGGTAGTTTTAAGAAACGAAGAGAAAACCTTTTAAGAGATCCATTAAATAACCTTTTTTACAGATAAACATCTATTACCAAGTTCCTGGGTATACACTTTCTTTGACAACAACAAATCTTTTCTTTTTTAAATGAGTCTGGAGTTCTTTAGTTACAGTTTTGCTTTCCTTTTTTTCTTTTTCATCTTTTTTTTTCTTCTCCTTCTTCTTCTTCTTCTTCTTTGGGGGTGGTCATGAGTACAAAGATTGTATGTATAAATATACCAAAATATCTTTTTATATTCCTAGCTTTATGTTTCAATCTGACTTTATCATAGAAAAAATACCCTTTTGTATTTAAATGAAAGTCAAAACCAGGGACAGGAAAAAGATTCTCTTTACTCTGGTGAGCTAGAATATTGTTGAAACACATTAACCATGTTAACAGATAACTCAGCAAAATAAGTTTCCTGTGTTCCAAAATAGTATATGCCAAGAATACAGAACAGGTTTGCTATCAAGAAAAACAAGATTAAAAATCTTTGTAAAAGCCATTCTAAATCAAAAAAACACATAAACAAAATTACTATACCTTAGCTTGTATATCTAAAATGCTGGAAATATGAGTATTTGAGCCATCCGTATGCTATTCTATAGAAACTGTCTGCTTTTCATTATGATAAAAAATATTTTTTGTATCTGTTATTATGAGAAAATTTTTAGCTTAATTTTCTATGGAAAAGTAGAACTTCAATAAATAAACTTTCATTTGGTGAAAAGCTTCATACATGCAAACATCCAGGAGCTGGAATCACAAAGACAGGAAAGATTTTTGGTCTATTGTTATAGATTGAAGCTTCTTTTGTTATTCAATCTAACGCTGACAAAGGAATATAATGTCAAGAAGATGCATATCTTGTTCTGTTTGAAACACAGAAGTATTAATTTCTCTCAATATAATAAATGGTTATTATGGAGTTCCTTATATTTAGGAAGATAATTTTACACTACTTTTGAAACCTCTTGACCCATATTACCTGCAACATAAATTTCATCAGTGCATATAGCTTGTTTTGTCTGTATTACCTCTACATCTTCTGCCCTAAACCACAATTCGCATACAAAAATAATAAATACAGGAAAATAGTAATATTTACCCTCTTCCTAACATTACCAACTGTTTTAAAACTGGTGAGTACTCACTCTTGATTACTTTTCCTTTTTTTTTTTTTTTTTTTACATGGAATCAAACAGATTTTAATAAGAAAAGGATGCAGGTTGTGAACCAATTGCTGAGCCAAGAGTAAATTGTGAGCAAATCACTAAGCTAAGAGCAAATATGATCTAATGACAAATTTAACATAAAACAGCACTAACATCGTTATAAATATCCAGTCACTTTTGTCTAAGGTGAGGGCAGCTGTAAAAAGGAATGTAACCTAGCCCAGTTTCCATAAAATATTGAAAATAATTCAAAATCCAACAGCAAGAATGTTTTCTTTTAAAATCAAAACTGGCCCAAGGATCTATGATTGATCAGTGGATAAATTAAGCAACCAAATATTTCTATGTAATTGGTGATGAAAAAAAGAGTCACTTACCTAAAACTCCCAGCCTGTAATTGAGAGTGACAACAATGACATTTCCATAACTTGCAAGAATGCTCCCATCAATCATATTGCCAGTACCCTCCATGTAAGATCCACCATGGATGTAGACCATAACGGGTTTCTTGCTGTTCTGATCATGAATGTCTGAAAAAATTCAAGTAAGGAAAACATAATAAAGTAATAAAAAATAAGGAAATACAGCATTAGCAATTTATAACAGTGCTAAAAATATTCTTAATTATTTCCTATGTTTTCAATGTCATCACCACCACTTTAATCAGCTAACTTACACAGTTCAGGATCATCCTATAAGCCTAATATTTATAGTATGACTATTTCTCTTGGTTACTTCAAATACTGTTTCCTCTGAAATGTTCTTAGAACACTTGAAATGCCTTCAATATTTCAAGGGATTTGATTTGAATATAAGTGTCTAAAAATCTAAATAGAAAAATCAAATTATGGAATAATCTTGTCTGGTTTTAGAATATTCTGATTCATGTATATGTCAATTTAGAAATATCTGTACACCTAATAATAAAATTACAATAATGATCCACACTTTACCATTCCTCACTGAGACATAATTGTTGAAATTTTATTCCCAATAGTTCAGTAAGAGATAATAGCACAAAATCAAATTGTTCTGATTAAAGTAAACATAGTAAACTGTTCCTTCTTTCAAATATCCTAGGAGTTAAAAAACCAAAGAGAATTTACGTGAATTCATGGCCCAGAACTTTGTATTTAAATCAAATTATGTCTTTTGTGTTGTATTTTTCCTTGTTACGGTAGCTAAGCCTTAAATAACAGCCTTGAATTAATGCTTCTTAACGGTATCGCTGATCTTCTGTATACACAGAAAAGCTCTTGCCTACTTTCAAACAAGTAAACAGCAGGATCTTTATTTCTAAAAGAAAGTTACATGAAATTGATATAAATATTTTTATACTTCAGAATGAGTTATAAAGATGCACTGATCAATGATTTGGGGCATATTTAGGACCAGATTCATCTCCCTCCCTCTATAACAAAAAACTGAGGGGCCTGATCCCAGAAATGGTTCAGACTGCCTGAATTAGGAACATATGTTCTCTACAGAAATAGTGGGAACAAGGGCTAAGCTTCTTTAAAAAGCAGAGGGCAATTCAGCAAGCTGCTGTTAGAAATACACACCTTTTGCAAGTAATTAAGTGTATCTGCATGTGGAATAGGAGCACTTCTTTCAATCATATAGTACAGCATACAAGGGAAAGCAGAGTCTGAGTATTCAACCAGGATTAAAACAAAACAAAAGTACGGTTCTCTTTTTAATAGCTATATATTGAACAGTGAAAAAGGGAATTGGAGGAAGAAAAAGCTGAGCTAAATACCTAGAGTTAGGGGACCTGGTTTTGAAAGCCTTCTAAAACTCTTCCTTCTCCTCAGGTGTGTTAGGAAATACCCTAAGATACCAAAAATGTGATCAGCAATAAGATACTACATATATAATATTTTGTGTATGTGGAAGTGCTTTGAGCATACTTAAAGGTAAATTTTGACTGGTCATATTTCTATGGCTCACTTTTACTTTACTCATGTGTATGCACTAACTTAAATATAAAAAATTGTCAGCTGAGTTCAAGGAATGTATGTTCAGGCTCCCTTGTACACCCATCTAGTTGTCAAGAGTTCAAGGCTTGTCATAGAATCCACCTTTTTTACGTAAAAAGATACATACTTTACATGTTGAACTTTATGTGTTGTACTTGAGCAGCAGAACAAATTTTTGTGATAAGATTTTTTAATTGTTATGACTGTAAGAGTGATGCAGTCATTGAACAAACCATATAAAGCAATGAGGTGGATTCTAGTGGATGTATTTTTATCTTCAGCATTTTCAGCAAAGTACATGAAATTGTTTCTTCTGTGAAAACAGAGCTAAGCCCTCAAAAATGAAAGCAACAATTATTTAACACAATTGTTTCTGTTACTGAATTACCTTTCCCTTCTCTCTCCAAAGTCATGATTTGTTGTATTTAATCTTTCTTTATTACATAGTTCTACCTCAGGGTTGAATCTTTCACTGCTGAAGTCAATGGGAGGTTTCCTCTTCCCCTTCAATGGGAACATGATTAGCTTCAACATAAAGGAAATTAGCTTCATGCTTTATGTGCTTAGATCTAAAGTGGATGCCCCTGTTAATCATGAAACCCTAACATTTTATAATTTTTAAGCAGTCTGAATATTAATGTATCCATAACCCAATAGCTAGCTCAAGTTTTTAAAGCGATCTTTTACTTATCTTTTGCTTTAACATTAATTACAAAATTTGGAATATGAAATTATGATACCATCATTTAAAAAAAACAAACGTTGCACAGAAATAGGAAGGTGATATTCAGAAAAAGAGTAATTGTTTTTAGTATTCTGCACAACATTTTTATGTTATAAGAAATAGGGTAATTCAGCGATTAAGGTGGCACAGTAGAGGGCAACCAGTGTGAATCAAAGACCAGAATTTTTTATGACAGTATTTTATATATGGATAGAGTAGCTACAGTAGAGCTGAACTCCCAGGAAAAGAGGAGACAGTGTCCTCACTGCAATATGCGTGATTCTAAGGAGAACAGAGAGCACAAATGTTTCAAAGTTACTTGAACTGATGTCAGAGAGCAGAAAACAGAAAAAGAGCATGGAGTAACACTTTGGGTTGGACAAGAATGAGAGGATTAGGGAACACATTGCTCCAAAACCAGACCAGTAAACTACCCAAGGTTCTTATCTTCTCAATTAGTTTGAAAATATTTTTCTTAATTTGTTAAATATATAAAGTAAAATAAACTTTCAGTGTAACTTTAATGAAAAGGAAGGGTGAGAATAGAGGAGGATTTCATGACTTCTTTCTATTTTGGTGCATCCTAAACAGCTTTGCTGTGCCAAGGCAAGAAAAAAATATTTCCTTATAAAACTTTTTTGGGGTACTTCACTGTGAACTTTAACATTTCCTTTCAGGGAATCCAATCCAACTCTGAAAGAAGTCAATGAAAACGATTGTCATTGATTTCCGTGGGAATGTGTTCAAGTCAGAACAAATGTATCTCAGAGGCTAGCTGATTACAGGAAAAAAACCAATAAAGCAATATCAACAGCTTCCTTTATTTTTGTGTCCTGAAATAAACCACATCCTGTGAGAAAACAGTTAATAAGTAAAAAAAAATAGCAAAAACAAAGCACAATTCAACTGCATCAATGTACAACATGTGTGCCAGGGAAACGGTGGAAGTGAAAGGAAGGATATATGTGAGTTTTTTTCATGAATTTCAAACAGGTGGTTTTACAAAATATGTAGCAGGGGAAAGAGCACATGCATGTTTTTAAATTCCATTTTCTCAACCTAAGAAAGAACGGGGTGGGGGGTGGGGGGGGAGTACATAGTTTCAAATAACATTTGTGTTACTCACTTCACATAGATTTAGGAACAACCTTTACACCTATGCCACAGAGAAACCGCAGTCATCTATATACTAATTTGGATTTTAAAAAGAAAAACAATGAAAGTAATTTATAAAGATCAAAATAAAGAAGCACACAGAAGTGTGCTCCTGCAAATAAGGGACTAAAATTCATGTTGAAATAACAGCAATAATAACAATAACAATAATAATAATAATTATAAAAATTAAAAAGTTTATGTTCATGCATCAGGGTTGAGCTTTGAAAAAACAAAAAATACCTTCATCTTCACCACGATCATTACTGGTTATATCATCTGCGCTTTTCTTTGTGTTGGCTCCTGGGATCATTGTGAGGAGGAGAATAAAGGGAAAAAAGAGAATTCAAAAACAGCAGGTTCTCAAAAATAAAAAATAAAAAACCACTAGTACAAAAAAATGTAACAAAAATGTCAAAATCTGTTACATTTGATATTGAAAAACAAAAAAAAGATGCAAACTGCACATAAACATAAAATGTCAAGAAGAACAAATTGAAAATATTTGAAAAAATGTATCATATTCTGTGACAATGCAGTTACTTCAGTTAAAAGTGATTTCTGCAAAAACAAAAGTAATGTGCTATTAAAAAAGAATAATATAAACCAAAAAAGTATGTTAAAAAATTTACCAAATTATGGTTTCTACATAAGAAATGCAATTTATTTCATTTTGCTCTGAAACCTTGAAGAAATATTATCTTCAGTCACTATCTTTGATGAATTAACATTTCATTCATCCTTATTAGGATTTACTAAGAATTAGCCACAACCTGAATTTTAGATGGAAACAATGCAAACAAAATTATCATTGACTCTTACACAACTTGAATGGACCAAGACAAACCATAAAGACCTCCTTAAAATTTAATCTTGCTTCCCATATGGGCAAAAAGATATTTAAAACAGTAGACTGTAAACAAAGATGAAACAAAATTAAGTCAATCACAGACAGGAAATAGGTTAAAAAGTAGCCTTGGTTCATATTATACCACATTTCATGCTCTTTAGAAAAACCTAGAAATTACCTGAAAACAGTTACTTACCATGATAAAAAACTTGCACTTATTTATTACAAGATTCAGTAAAGAATACATTTTAATTGGTATTCAATATGCTTTCTCAAATACCTTTGAGGTGTATACATGCACACACACACAAACACACACAAATAAAAACACACATGTTCATTCATACATGCCATAGTTTTTGCTGATAGGAGCAAGAGGAAATAAACATAGTTTTCCCCACCCCTCTCTTTAGGCAACACTTCTGTTTTCTGACAAAAAAAAAGGGGAAAAAAAAAAAAGACACACCAAGCTATCTTTGCACCCAGTGTTTCATCATACTGTGCTTACTCCTGTAGCAAGTATCTCTCTGTAATGTAAAAGATTACTTGATAAAGAGTGAAACATGAATAGGAAACTCAATTTCCAATTTAGTTTAGAAATGAAATATGGTTACTAAATAAATAAAATGGTCTAAGTCAACCACTAACCATTTTGTTCCTGAATAGTCTTTATTTGGAAGTTTGTTTTTAAGACATAATGAAAAAGAACAGTATACTTTATTAACTTCTTTACGTATGAGTTTATTGATGACATCTGATTATGTGACAGAGACTTCAAATTTATCTAAAATAATTATTTTATTACTTGCTTTTATTCTACTATTTAAAATATCCCTATATCCCTCAAAATTCAAGCTTTCATGTAAATATGCCTATGATTGTGGTTACAGAATATGGTTAATTGTTACTAAAGTACTTAAGTTTTGTTAACATATATATTTTTGGGTTCTGTACGCTGCTTTGTCTTCTTGATACAGACAAAATACAGTTTTCTATAGAAATTTTCTGGAAACATTGCCATTACATGTGCAGTGACAGTGATTAGTGAGTCAAAATGTGAAAAGCAGTGTCTGAGACTCCATCTGAGACCACAAAAAGCCTGCATCTTCATTGCAGGTGTACAAAAGTTACTGTATATGTAGTACATTAGTACATTCAAGTATATATGTATATTCAGTACATAATTAGCTAGGTAAAATATCACTAACAATGAAATACAGCTTTTCCTAATCTACCTTTTTTTTTTTTTTTTTTTTTTTTTTAATGTTAGATACAGGCTTTAAATCTCAGTCACCACCTAAATTTTGAAGTTTGTTTTTTTCATTTTTCGAGGTTAGTTTTAGCCCAATGAAGGATGACTCCTTTCCCAGGTGCTACCCAAATAAAATTAGTTTTGTATTTAGATAAACCAAGTACTCTACCCATAAAATGCCCTTAAAATATTTTTGATTCATGTAAAAAAATACTGGGAAATCAATATTTATAGACAAAAAATGCACGTACACACAAGTTTGAAAGCAGATAATATAAGAAGTTTTGAACTTAGTTCCCCCAGTGAGGTGGTAATCTAATTTTTTAGATTGAAAAAAATTATTATCATATGTCAAATATAAAATCAACTACTACATATAATTCCCATGAATTAAAAAGTAACTTTTAAATTAAATTTTATTAAATTTAATTAAATAGATTCCCATGAATTAAAAAATCACTGTGACCTCATATATACTGTGCCTGTAGGAAAAAAAAAAAAAGGTGCAGTTATTTAGGCTGTAATGCATATTTGAAGTATTTTGAGTGAAAGAAGTAGAAGTTTCTAAAAACATTTTAGTTCAGCTACTATCCTCCCTGACATATAATATATATATGAACATATATATATAAAAAACAAATTGCAAGGATTTTCTCTTTAATGTTCTTCCTCAGTGGTTTAGTGTACTTCAGAAAGAACAACAGAAATGTAATGAGAATTTAGAAAATGTCACCACACCATGCTGCTAGATGTGATGAGACACAAATATCACATGACACAGGTATGTGATAGAAGGTTATCTGCAATTCTTGAATTAAACTTTATTTCTTTTTTCTTTTTCAAAGCTTGAAGAAATCATGGAGCAACCAATTTTCACAACAACCTAATATAATTCTAAAATGCATTTAATTACAATGTGGGTGGGAATGCTATTTTTCTTACATATTGTGGAACAATCTTTCATTTGTCTATTGGTAATTTAAATATATTTTTATAACTAAGTTCTTGAATTTGAGGGGGTTTAAAATTCATTTTGAGATCTGATAAAATGGATTACATCAATGAATTCTCACACTGGGTTTCTGTGTTTCTACCACAATGACTTTTTTTTCGTACTGTGGGTACTAGCCCTAGAATCATAGAATCATAGAATTGTTTAGGTCGGAAAAGATCTTTTTAGATCATTGAGACCAGCCATAAACCTGACACTGCCAAGCCTATCAACTAAACCATAACCCTAAGTCATCTACATGTCTTTTAAACACTTCCAGGGATGGTGACTCAACCACCTCCCTAGGCAGCCTATTCCAATGCTTGACAACCCTTTTGGTGAAGAATTTTTCCTTAGTATCCAATCTAAACCTCCCCTCAAACAATCTGAGGCCATTTCCTCTTGTTCTATCACTTATCACTTGGCGAAGAGACCAACATGCACCTGCCTACAACCTCTTCAGGTAGTTGTAGTGAGTGATAAGTTCTCTCCTGACCCTTCTTTTCTCCAGTTTAAACAACCCCAGTTCCCTCAGCCACCCCTCACAAGACTTGCTCTCCAGACCCTTCACCAGCTCCATTGCCCATCTCCGGACATGCTCCACCACCTCTATGCCCCTCTTGCAGTGAGGGGCCCAACACTGAACACAGTATTCAAGGTGCAGCCCCACCAGTGCCAAGTACAGGGGGACAATCACTTCCCTTAGTCCTGATTTCTGGTACAAGTCATGTGGGCAATAATGTTGGTATTGAGCTGTTTGAAGAGAACAGAAATGTTATTGTTGGAATCATTTCAGTAGCACCAAAACCACTTCAGATACTCAGAGGCATTGCTTAGAAAAATTATATAGATCATCTCGGACTATAAGCTTCCAGAAACATATTATCTTATAAAGAGAGGAAAAATCGGAATTTTCCAAGCACATTGCCTTTTTTTTGTTAAAAATGTTAATTAATTTGTCCTGAAACTTCACCAAGATGATATTCCCTGTCATCAGAAAATAAAAGACTTGCTATGTCTCTAAGGTCAGCTTAAGGTTTCACTTGAAGTCATTAATCTAGGAGACAGAATGGAAATGTGACTTGGAAACTCCTATGGCTAAGGAGAATTCCCTGCCTGCAACCACTGCTTGCCCCACAGACTAGTGTTTCCCTCTGCTTTGCAGCTTTATTTGCAGGTGTTCACGGTTGCGACATTTTCCTTCCTCATATATGAAAAATCACAGAAGCATGAATTTTAGCCTTGGATTCCAATCCACCAAGTGAACATTATCACTATGAAAATGGATTTGGCCCTTCTGCAGTCTAAGTGTTTACTCGTTCATACCATGTGAAACATGGATGGTAAATCTTAGCAATCCTGGAACCGGCAGTAGGGCAGAGAGCAGGGAAGACAGCAGGGGTGATCTAGCACATTAAAGACTGAACTCCAGGAGCATCTCTGTTGACCAGCCTAGGGTTTGACTGGAATACTTGGTTTGCAAGGTTTGCATTTCATTTTTAATGCTGACGAAAAGTGCCAAAGAAAGATATTTCAAAATGTTAACAGGATGGGGAATTATTTTCTGAATGGTCAAGGACAGAACTATTTAATTACATATATTATATATGCTGTAGGTTTTGTAGCTCTATTGAATGTTACATTTGAATAAAAGTTCATGTTTAAGAAAGATCTAAGAAGTCTTACTGTTAATGACAAAAGATGTGACTTCATAATGTATATATTACATATCAGGTGAACTCTTTTCATTTGTCCTACAATTCATTCATTGCTGAATGAAAAAGGCATGTTATACTTCCTTACTGAACTGTGTCAAATCTCTTTTGTGAAGGATTTTGGCTTGCCAAAAGAAGTTTCTTTTTTTAATCTTTTTTTTTTTTTTTTTTTAAGATATAGTGGTGATAATACACTTACAGAACAATGTAGTCATATATGAGCCAGTTCCAAACTAGTGCTACTAAATACAGCCATAATAAAGCAGAGTTTCATGTGGGCTACTTTTTTCCCTCCTTCATATGTGCTATGCAGCTGTAAACTTTTATTCGGTAAGCATCTGTCTTTAAGGGTTTTTAAATCTGAAACACCGACCCATGTGCTAATAATTTTTTTTTAAAAAAATACTTGATTTCATTTATCTATGGATGTAAAGTCACCTTGTATTCCCAGATGCATTCTTGATGTTATGCATACATCACAAATGAAGAAGTTAGTCCACTGTAGCCATCCTCTGACTCATATTTCCTTTGATAATGAATAAAAATCTCATTCAGAAACAGATTTTCTAGGATTGCAGATCTTCCCAGATTTATTCACAATTTATGCTACATCCTTCCCCATTCAGATAATATGTATCATATATACGTAATGTAGTCAGGTCCCTTGCAAGCAGTTTACCAGTGCTTACATTTTAGGCATCTCTTCTGAAGCCTCTAATGGCAGCAGAAAATTATCAACTACTGCTTAAGCTGATGCCATTTCTTTGCATTTTATGTGTAATTGCTCCATCTGTCACACAGTATACCTTTTGACCCCATTTAATTTTGGGAAAGGGCTCAGTTTTCAGAAATCACAGAGCCCATTATTATTTGTATGACCTCCCAGTTTCAAATAGAGCATGCTCAACCTTCTGGAAACTTCCATCTGAAACCAGATTAATACAGGATTTAATAGTCATTCTATCAGTTATGTGTCTTATTTATGCAGCCATTTCCATAGATCTTTAAAGCTCTTGGCTTCCTGTCCCATGAGGACTATTATAATTTTACAATCAGCTCAAGTCAACAGTTCATTACAGTCTCGAGGGAGCATTACGAAAGCAGAACTGTACTTCCCTTCCTGCAATTCTCCCAATCCTGGTGAGTTAGCTTTACTTTGAGTCTCACTTAGCTACAAGCCTTAAGTCATTTAATGCCCCAAAAGAGTGGTCTGTCCGTGGGGGAGTTTGACTGTTAAAACACTGTCCCTGGCTCAGAGCTATGGCCAAGATTCTCCAGCTACCTTTATAGCTGTACCAAGAAGTTCCCATTTGGCAGCTGAAGAAAGATCAAAAGAGGCATTTGGCATTTCAAATAGAAGCAGAGGAAAAGGATTATTGAGAATTACAGCTTGTCAAAGTGTCTTAGAAATTAAATGTGGATCACCTATGTTAGAAGAGATCACAAAGAAAGGCAACATATCTATATACCTGTATTTTCAGAAGCTTATTAATTTGAACTGGAGAAAAAGAAATATATGCATATTGTCTAGATTTAAATAACCATTATTTCTTATTAATTTACTGAATACTGGCAACATGTGTGTGCAGTTTTGTATGGGTATATACATATGTGGAAATATATAGGCATATATGTATATGAAAACACTTTGTACAGTTTACAGTCATCCATAAAGAACACAGGTTTTTTTAGTCTGGCACTCCTTTCCCTTAATGGTGTTAAAATGAAATTATAATCTGTCAGCAGTGTGCATAACTCCAGCAAACAGCCACATTCAATGATTTCAAAGCAGTCCTTAGCCATAAATTAGATGCCTTCCATATAACTCTCCTAAATAATATGAAGACTTAGATTCCTACTGTTCTAGGTAGCTTTTAATGTGGAAGCCAATGCAAGCTCAGAATTTTACTTAAATTTGCCTGAATTAGATGTGTTTGGTTTTGGTATAATTCCTATGTTATCACTGAACAACAGAAGACAAACAATTACAGTGGCCATTATTCTAATACCATTAACAAGAACAGTAAAACAACTTGGGTCGCAACTGCTAGCTCTGTATAGCAGCAAAATTTAAGTATGGATCATGTGACATAATTGAAATTTTGTTCTTAATGGCTCCAGCAGCAACACACACATGCACACACACACACACGTGCACAGACGTGCACAGACGTGCACGCACACACACACACACTCACTAGAATTCCAAGCCATAACAAATGTATAGATGCTGGTATATAACCAGGAGAAGTTTCTTTTCAAGAAAAGATAATTAAATGACAATTTTGTGTCATATTCAAAATTAGATGGACCGTAAGAAAATGCAACAAAAATCCCTGCAAAATTTTGTGTTCCATGTGTCAGTGAGGATTAAAACAAAAAGAAAATGTGATTTCATAGGCTTCTTTCAAATAGTTTTAGAGACCCAATAAAAAAATCTACATAGATGCTTCTACGGAAAAAGAAAAATTATACCGTTGAAAAAGGAGTTACATAAAAAATACAAAATTCTAATTTTACCTCAGCTGTGTACTGTGTTGCCTATAGTTTTCAATTACATGATTATACACACCTTTGTTTTCAGAAAAATTGCTTGCATCTGTCTGTGCATTAATTGTTCCACGCACAGAGAATGAAAGCAGCATGAAATTCATAATATTTTATAAATGCCAATACTCTGTATACTGTTCCTCCCAAATAAAGACAGAAATAATGACTGCTCCATGCCCTAAATTACTTGCTTTCCCAAGCTGTTTTCCTGGACAACAACAAGTACATTAAATCCATCCATCACTCAGTTTCACATGCTTCAAATGAGTTTATATCTTCCAACAAGCTAATACAGGCCAATGGAATATATTGTCATACAGAGTGACTGTGTTGTCCTGTATAGCTCCACAGAAGAATACAAGCACTTTTCAAAAGTAGGGATGTTGTGGAAATATTTACTATCATTTAGTATGAATTATTAGTGCTGTGATTGATATGGGAGTTCCTTTCTTTACAAGTTTATTCCACACCGGATCCATCTCAATGAAGAAAATACAATATTCACACAGATTCCAGGGTAGGGAAAAATTTTCAAACTATCTGTACAAATGATATGTGATCCTGATCACTGGTTAGGACAAAAAAGAGCTTACAAAAAACGTCAACAACACATCACTTAGGAGCTATGTTGTTACATGAAGATTTGGTCTGTCTACATTATGATTATACTATACTGTATTCAGCAGCTAAATGCTATTGACTCTTATTCCAAGTAAAATACAAAAGTTAAAACTTTGAGTTATGTAACTTTGGCCAATAGTATATCTACTATTCCCTTTGGTCAAAATTTTCAAAGCTTCCTATATTTTTCATTTTTGGAAAGTGAGCTATTTTTTTTTAAGAAGATTGTTAAATATAGGTCTATGATGAAGATAAACACTGGTATTTACACTGAATTTTTGTCATAGTTACTAAAAGAAACACACCTGAAAGCTATTTCTTATTCTGAAAATAACTGCATTTATTTAGTTTGTATTTATTCATCCTGGAAAAATTTATAAAACTAATGATTTTGATCTTTGATCCTATATCAATCCATTTTGGTCCATTTTTTACAAAAAAAACCAAAACAAAACAAGTTTGAAAAATAATTACTGAGAATAATAATTTCAAAAAATGCTACATTCATGTTTAACAGATTTATTGTATTGATAATTTTTAATAGAGAAATTATTATTTTAGGAGATTAGTAACTAATATAGAAATTAAGAAGGTACATAAATTTAGTAATATTTTTAATAAAGATTTTTGTTATGCAAGTTGCACCACATCTAAACCTTAGGTCTTCTAAATACAGTACATTGCTTTGACATAACAGCCTATAACGGCTCAAAAGAAAGAAGGCATTGTGCAGCCTATCCTTTCAGTGACCTCCAGCAGATCAGGGGAGTGTTTCCTGCATTTCCAGTGTAACTGAATCAGCTCTATTTGATGGAGGGCTGGAGTGAGCCTGCAATGCTTACTGACTGAATAATTAATTACTCATTAAAAAGCATAAATCTACCATATAGTTATTTAAATTAATTCAGACAGAAGCACACATTTTTCTGGACAAACATCAGGAGGAACACTGTCAGCATGAAAGTGTTGCAGTGACCCCAAATAGCTTACATTTCTCTGCTAAATGGATGCACTTCATGAGGTATGAAAGTAAAAACGCTAACATGTCTGAGTGCACAATACTGCTATGTAAAAGCACAACGTTTGCCAGCACCCGTCTCACCTTCCTCATCAGCAAAGCCATTTTGAAATATAGAAAAGATAACTACATGCTGCTTTCTTGAATTACAGTATTCAAAATATAACAATCAGTTCAGTATACTGAAATGTTTTAACCGGCACTGTTTCCCTTTGTGTTAAGTGGGCTGGCTCTGTGCTGGCAAAGCTCTGAGACACAGACAGTTTTAAGCCCATGAGAAGTCCTGTGCACTACAAAGAAAATACCAGTAATTTTTGTAACAAAAGTAACAAAAAAACCCACAAAAAACCCAAAACTTAAGTTGTATTACTTGATACAATGCTGTAATTGCTGCACGAACCTTTGTTCTAGTGTATGAAGAAACTAGCTTTTATTTCCAGGTCAGCTGTATCCTTGGGGCCACCTATTGTTTAGGCTCTGTAGTTCTTATATGTAGCTACCATCTAAGGAAGTGTTTACCTTAGTCAGGGAATGTGTTAAGTGATGAGAGGGTCTGCAGCAGACAAACAAGGCCAAGCTGGTTCTGGGGTTTGTGAAGGAGTGCCAAGTAAGGGGTCTGTGCAAGAACTTAGGGGGTCATGGGGCAAACAACGGGATGAAGGGGAGTGAAGAGGAAGTAACGACCACCAGACCACTAAGACAACCACATACAGGCATAACTACACAGGGGTAAAAGGGCATCATAATAGTAATGAAGGTCCTGGGAAGACTTCATATATATGCAAATAATTCCTGGAAATGTAATAAATATGTATAGCTGTGTATCACAAAACAGGAGGCACAGAACAGTTTGGCATGCATGGCGGGTGGAGCGATCCCCCATGCAGCCGGCCCGCAGTGAGTGATGCCTGCTGCTTAGTGCTGTGGTGGTGGTGTGGAGTTTTATTCCCAACTTTCGGTGACACTGTGATGTAGCTGGCTTCAGTCCTGTCTAAGGACCAAGAACATAATTCTACAGTAAATACTACAGTAAAGATCCAAGAACACGAGAGCCCCTGTAGGGTATATAAATGCCACTGCAAAGTTTGTCCAGAAGTATACATAGTATACTGCACTGGGAAGTCAGCAGGTATAAAAGATGGGTAGAGTACAGTTAGCTGCAGAGGGGAATAAGGTTGTTAGCATGATTATTATACTACAATTAAGTTTCCAGGAACGTTTAGGATTTCCAGATTAGAAGGCACAAATCAACATTTGTTATTAATCAAAATTCCCAAGCCTAGATGGAACTACACTCCAGGCAATCTAGGTAACTAGACTCTGCAGAAAGAATTTGGTAATGCTAATCTAACATTGTCTATTACTAAAGGGTGAATACTTTAAATAAGCTTAAGAGACATAAGTACCAACATTTGAAATGAATGTGAAAGAACGTGTAAAAAAAGGGAATTAACAGCCAGTTTTAATAACTAAAGAGAACTGTTACACCCTTTCTGCACAATACAAGCACATACTCTGCTCTTAACTACTGCTGGTGAAGTTGTTTGTGCAAACTCTCCCTTTGGGCACTGTAGGCACCACTGGAAGCTGTGAACTGAATAATCAACTCTTACGAATACCTCTAATTATTTGATGCAGCTATTTTAATTCTTCATTTTGAACACAAGCTCACTTTGCAATTGCCTTTGGAGAATTCAGGAAATAATTGTGTGTGTTATTTCAGTGGATCCTGTGAGAATGAAATTTTATTTCATCGTAATAGCTCATAGAATAGTTTGGCACCATATTCCCTTCTAATTTTGATGTTTACTGGATCTCTGACATCTTAGTTTTTATTTGGGAATCATGGCAGTGTTAGTTACAGATAAGCAGGAGGTCTATATAAGACATCCAAAGGAGATATATGCAAAACTTTATCCAGGGTTGGTTTTTATTTTTTATTTCTTCATTTGTTTGTTTGTTTGTTTTTTAGCACATAATAAATTTTCCAGGTTTGTTGGTTTTTGTTGGGTTTTTTTCTACTACATTTCAACTACATCTTCACCTACACACAACACAATGTATTAATTCCTACTGGAATTAGCAATATCAAAGTAACTAAACAATTAGATTAACGACTAAAATGTTAATAAAAGGAGTTAAAAATTAAAAATGAAAAGAAAAGGTGGGACATAATATACTGTAGCTATTTCAGGGAAAAACAGAACTAAGGTGGATACAATGAAGAGCTTTATAATCTGAAATATGAATATTTAATTATTCTAATACTTCCAAAAATAGTATGTGCACAGAAAAGATTTTCCCTAGCATTGAATATCAAATGCCTAGGAAATATGATAGAAGCTGGAAAGGAAAGTTCATTTAAACATTTTATTCATTATTACACAGTAATGAAAACATAAATTACTTTGCCAAATGAAAATTAGTGTCCTTATCCCAAAGAACTTAAGCTGTGAGAAGATACCAAGGGAAATACTGACCGGAGGACTTCTAAATAAAACACACTTTTAATAGAGAAAATCTTGCATTCTACTTTTTCATTATTTCCACCGAATTATGATTGGGACACACAGAAAAAGTGCAACTCTATCCAAATGTCAGGAGATTGATTTAGAGGGTAACAGGCAAGGACTTCATGAGCAGACTACTTCCCAGTCTCACTAAGACCCTGTATATGAAATGGAGCAGATCTAGACTTAAACAAAACATTCTAGAAACTGAGAAGAAATTTCTTTTACATTTGTGTTACTGTTTGTGAGGTTTCAGTTTGTGGCATGCAAAGTTAGTGCATGCAGCATTAATGAGGATTAAGCAGTTGTAGGACTTTATGCATAAGGATTTGATTTTCATGCATCTATACTAGCAACAACTGTAAAAAATACATTCAGTCCATACTAGAAGGAGCTTGAAAACACAGTATTTCTGATAATATTTTTTTGTCCTCAACTTGGTAAGATTTTTGGATTTTTAACAGAAAAATGTTAGGAGGTAGGGAAAAGCACAGACCAAAATTGCAGAATTCCATATTATTTACATTCTAACTGCTTCAAAACATAAGTTCTGAGCATATTATGAAGCTGTGAGATTTTACTTACAAATGTTAAAGCTGAACAAGGATAATTTTAATTCATATGTTATAAAATTATCAATTATATTAATCTAGCATCAAAAGAGTTGGTCAGAATCATGATTTAAACTTTCAACACCACAGCACTGATCTCACTAGGATATGATCCATCTAAACTTCATTATTTGACAATATCATTTAGTTTGTTTTGATACATACTATGTTTGTGGATTATAGATCTGTTCTGGTGGAATAATCTTTTCTCTATTGACCCAAGTTAATGAGAATTCATGTCTCATTTTGGTTTTCCATTTTGCAATGTTTCAAGCATAATTCAAGCTTAATGTTTCCAAGGTTGTTGTTCATGCTTTACTCAAAATTTAGAAAGGAATAAGAGTAGCTTGTAAATTGTGATTATGTGACAGAACTAGGAAATTGAAGTAAATAAAAAAAAAGTCCTTTATGATATAGTAACTACATGGCATGTGCCATCTGGTATCATACAATATTACACAATGATATAATATCAATGCATTATAATACTATTTTACTATTCTACCTGTAGAAAGGCAAGTTGAATTGTGGAATTTTGCATTTAAAGGGAATCATGTATGAACTATATAGAATCATTTGTGAAATGATACAGCTTATGTATGCAATTACTTCTGGGAAATCAAATTCCAGTCATCCTTGGCTAAATATAAATAGTTCTTGTGAAAAGGAATAGGTTTAGCTTTTCTTCTTTTGATTTATTTAAGCAATATTATTGTATGTGTGCTGATGTTATCTGTAGTTATATGTACTTCAGTTCCTACAGGACAAAAAAACCCAAACAAAAACCATAGTACTGCATTTGTATTCAGCTGTAAAAGAGATCTGAATATTTCTTTATCTCAATCAGTGCAATTTACAATTTAAAAAACCTACCATCTATTTAAAGGAGATTAACTATAATTGGCAGTTTTGCTCAGGAAAATGAGCCATGGAGCTTAAATGTGTTGAAGGTCACTGATAAAATGAGTTAACAAGGTTGTCTGAAGGTAGAACTGGCACAGCACTGGTCCAAATTGTACCTGCCTCTATGCAGTCATATCAGTACTGAAATACACTTATAAGAACAAACAGAAACACCAACACCACAGCCAACTTCCCTACCACTAACAGCAACAGAAGAAGGTATCAGACTTAAAAACACAGCAAAAATATTGCTGTGATCAAATCTTTCAGGGTATTACTTTAGTTTTCTCTTGGCATTAACAAAATCTGTCCAAGCTCAAAGCCTCCTGACAAAGACTATAGGGTGTAGCAGAATGAACTTACTCCGTGAACTTGAACTCTCTCCTCCACTCTAAAGAACACCCAATTTCTGCCAACTCTTTTCCACCTGAGGCAAAATTTGGAAGGAAAAAAGGGACCAGGTGAAAGGTGACTTTTGTAGCTGGGAAACTGCCAGAAGGACAATTTAGTTGGTTTCACTGTGTGTCTGTGGTTGTATATGTGTGTCTGTGTGAAATTTGCCATGTTCACACTCTTTTTGCCATGTTCTCACACTCTTTTTAAGCTTCCATGCCTGGATCTTTTAGCCACACAGGAAAATGCTGAGAATGTCCATTGCATTGTAGTTTGCTTTTCAGGTACCACAGTGGATAATTTCATACTTCTTACCAGCAATCCCTGATTTGCCATAGAAATTTGCCATAGAAAGTGGAGGAAGGAAAAGAAAGAAAATCAAATAAGGCAAATCATGCCTTACTAATCTAGTGGCCTTCTACAATGGAGTAACTACATCATTGGACAAAAGAAAAGCTATGCATGTCATCTACCTAGACTTCTGTAAGGTCTTTGGTATGGCTCCCCACGATATATTTGCTGCTAAATTGGAGAGATAAGCATTTGATGGATGGACTATTAGATGGATAAGGAATTGGCTGCATGGCTGTTATCCAAAGGATTACAGCCAATGGCTCAATCTCCAAGTGCAAACAAAAAAACAGTGGTGTCCCTCAATGGTCTATACTGGTTCAATGCTATTTAATATCTTCATCAGTGACATAGTGGGATTGAATTGATTAGCAAGTTTGCAGACAGCACCAAGCTGAGTGGTGCAGTTGATACTTGAGGGAAGTGATACCATTCAGAGGGACGTTGACAGGCTTGAAAAGTGAGCCCATGTGAACCTCATGTGGTTCAACAACGCTAAGTGCAAGATCCTGCACCTCGTTCTGGGTGATCCCCAGTATCAGTAACACTGGGAATGAATGGGTTGAGAGCAGCCTTGAAGAGAAGGACTTTGAGACAGTCGTGGATGAAAAAAATTGGACATGAGATGGCAATGTGCTCTTGGAGCCCAGAAAGCCAATCGTACCCTTGACTGCATAAAAAAAAGTGTGTCCAGCATTGCTGAGGGGTGTGGTTTTATTTTGCACGTTTTCTGAAATCTATGACACATTAGTTTTGGTATATGTGTAATAATTCCTGCAACAAAACTATGATGGGATGTTCTGCAACATTTGCATCTAGTTCAGTGCAAACATCTTTACACATTTTAGCATTTAAATAAACTTTTGCTGTCACCCATTTTAACTCTGATGATATAATTTTCCTAGTGATCAAAGTGCATTCCCCTTCTCTGTCCCATATTGACTTTACTACATTTCATTTTAGTATCTCATTTCACAGGTCTCTGCATGTTTCCCTATTCTCTTTATTAAGAATTTCTGTTGTGAAAAGCAGCAATTCCAGTCACAACACCTAATTTGTGATTCAGACTCTAGCCTTTGAAAATAGGTTCCAAATCTATGTTTGTACATGCAATAGGGTACAAAACAGACTATTAAAATAATTGATAATGGTCCCTCTCTCAAGAGCAGTGCACAGATTTCCACACCAAGAAACTGACATTATCTGACAAGTTATTTTCTTCCAACTCTTTCTTCATTCCTTTACACATTATTGCATCCTCTAGCACCATCCTTTTCTTCACAGTGATTAGCTTTCTAAAATGATGTTCTTACTTCTTCCTTAAAAGACTTTGATCCTTCTTTTCCCTCATTCTTTTATTTCACGGTGTTCCATTTTTTAGTTAACTTTACCCTAGGGTCATGCTTAACTACCCATAACAGATACTCTACTATGCTAAGCAATCAAAACTAATTCAACCCCATGCTGTCTTCAGTTATTGCCCATCTTCAGCATTCAGTAATAGCTGAATGCTATTTCAGTTTCTCTGATTTCATATTTGTTAGCCTTACTTTGTTCTACATTTACTCTCTTTTTCTTCTTTAGGTATCTAGTTTTACAAGAAGCAACAAGATAATGTGCATTTCTCTTAGAGTACCTAGGAATTAAAGATACGTACAAGAGAGTTACAACAAACCATGTTTTGACAACTGAAGTGTCAGAAGAGTAAACACTACCACTATATCCTTAGATGCATTAAGGATAAACCAGCATTTTATTTTCAAAAAGGGTTTGAGGAAAAAATTATTGATCTGCCAGTGAAATACTTCAGTGTTTAATTAAAATAAGCTGCTATAATAGAAGATTAGTAGGAATAGATAATGTGCATATCAAAATCAAGAAAAATAATGTTACTATAGCCTGAGGAAAAAAGCAGTTAAAAGCATCATAAAGCATTTAGATACATTGATAGGAAATAACCCACAGCTGTCTTTAATAAAACCCATCACTCTCTGATCTGCTAGAAATCTTTAGGACTCTCCATAGAATACTTGATAAAAGAAACTTGTCAATAAAATTTATTTGGGTTTTCAAAAAGCCTTTGATAAATCCTTTTCTGTGGAAAGATGTTGAGAACATAATTATTCACAGAGAAAGAGGTGAAGTAACATCATGGATTAAAAACAAGCTACACAGAGTATGTTAAGTTGTAACCGGAGATCAATTTTCAATGTACTAAAAGATTAATGATCTAGTGGAGTATTGTCCATATTAATCTGATGTTGTTTAACATTCTGTTAATGATCTGGAAAAAGGGATGAATTATGGTATTGTACAATCTTCCAGTAACAGAAACTACATGAGACAGAGTGAATATAAGTATCTTCAAAGAGAGTTTTTAAAGCTAGATAAATGATGGATGATGCTTAAGGTGCTACTTTTTGAACTGAAGTCAAACATACATCTAAATGCCTGTGAAATATGGCCTAGTCACTCAACAGTCAATGGAGATAAAGAATATCTGTCCCAGGTTAAAATGAATTGCAAACAAGGTGTGATTTTTTTCTCTTTTTTCTCTCTGAATAAAAATTAAGCTTAGCACAGGGACGGAGGTATGTTTAAAAACTAATAGTCATGCACAGCAGAAATGATAACTTGAGCCAGATAAACAACTGTTAGATTCCGAATTATCCATAACTTCCAAAGAAAAAGGTCATAGCAATGAGAACCTTAAAAAAATAGGCAAATACAACACTCAATATCAAAGCACAGCATGAAGTATTTCTGAAAATACAGCAATTTAAAATTAGTGTATAATAACCAGGTATGTGGGTCTTATTAAGAATGATACATTCACATCCTGTTTCATTTTCACAGAGAACATAGCAAAAATAGAAAGTCTTCCATCAGTACTCTATATTGCTAGAAGACCAAAATAGTTTTGTATGAAAAGAGATTCAATTAGAACCCTCAATTACATCTAGAGAACAGAAACATGAAAAGGATATCATTATTTTATTGTTCACTTATAGCATGTATGAAGTGAGACTTAACTTTCCTGTGAATACAAAGAGTGCTGAATTCCTCTAAATCACTGAATATATTTAAAAGCTATTAAACTTGAACAGCTCAACAACAATGGTCGATGCTTAAAAAAAGCAATAAAGTTATAACATACAGAAATACCAAACATGTATTAGCATTATATTATTAGCATTTTGAGGTAACTTTTAATTGTGTTATGCCATAGAACTGACACCAACAACTCAACAAAGGCAAACAGATGATTATGTCTAATTTTATTGAAATAAGTAGGACTGCTTTATGTTCAAAATTAAGCTTATGGGGCAGAGATCATGAATTGTCTGTTTCACAGCATAGATCAGCCACTGAACTATCTGGGGGGATAATTCCAGTGAAGTTTAGTTGAGACAGAAATCTCTTGCACCAACAGTCTTCCTTACCCTGATGCATGAGAGCTGCCAATTTGAGAGAATGCAACAGGATAACAGATTTTGGTGTGGTATCATACAACACTTTCAACTCCAGTTTGGTGCCATGGAGTGAATTGACTTTTATAACAACATAGTAATTCAAGATGTGACAGCAGTGAAATCCAAAGCAGGTGTTAGAGCGGTATTAGGACTAAAGACAGGAGTTGTTACTGTCCCTCGTCCTCATCTGGAATCATAGAATAAAATTTATTGGAAGTTTTCTTTTGTTGTTTTGTTTTAATTCCACCTTTAAAACTTACTGTACTATTTGATCATATTCTCTTCCAACTTTAGCATCATAAAAGAAATACTATTTTGTTAAGGGATAAAATGTGGGCCTCTGTTCATCTCTAGAAAATTATGTGTGCTTCACAGTTGTCTTAAAATAGTCTTTCTCAAAACATAAAAGCCAAGCACACAATTGCTTGTACACAAAAGAAGAGTGCCTTAGTTTCTAAGGTTAATTCAAATTTGCAGTGTATGTGCCTGCTAGCTTACTTTCAGAATGGACACAGTAATAAAAGGAATGTGCAAACATACGTCCTGAAAGAAGCAGTGGCAATAAGAAGCACAAAGCAAATCACCCTAACATCCATGCAGAAGACAGGCTGAACTAGTTCAGAGCTGCAATGGCATTGTAAAAACTGCACCAAATTGCAATTAGGAAAGAAAAAAAGACAAAGAAAAAAAAAAAAAAAAGACAAAAAAAAAAAGACAAGCCTGACCCTCCTTCCCACATGCAACTGGCAGTGCAAATCAAAATATTTCAACTCTGGATTTAGCTAAACAACTAAAAAAATGGAGTAAATTATTTGTACCCTTCAGATCTGTGAAAAACATTTTTAAACATAGCATGATTTTTAAAAAATTCTTCATCAGATGTCTATGATAACTGACAGAGAGCAACTGAACACATGTACATAGAAAACAAAAATTAACATCTGTCTTTTAAGTATTCAGGCTGCATTGCCTATAATTAGAGGAGAGATTATGAATATAAGTAAGAATAAGATTAAGACATGAGCATTCACAGACTGGCAGCGGGGATGGCTTATTAATTCTAGACAAAGAATGACAGCACATTCCTGGAAAGGGGCAGAGGGACACAAGGTAATGCTGATGTTTCTTTAAATCTCCAATGTATCACGACGCTTACATCATGCTGCGTTGGGTTACATCATGTTACGACTAGTGATGTAACCCGTCGCAATGCAATGCACACATCGCATTCAGTCAGCACCTTTTCAGCTTGTCCACATGATCACCGTGGCCAAGACAGGTTTAATTGTCTTAATTAAAATTACTGTATTTTTATGGTATTTCTGCTTGTTCATGAATATGAATTTCCTTGGTTTAAGATAAAGAAGGAAGGCAAATAGAACTGAAATGTATTCTAAATATAAAAAACAAATGTGCAGAACACGCAGATAGGCTTGGTCTCATGACGATATGAAAAGCCACCCACACTAATATGTTATATAGTAAATTTAGGAGGAAGTAAATCACAGGAGAAGTATCACATGCCTCACTCTCACTATAAGCATGTTTGCTCTTTAAGGATAAAATACATCTTATTGTTCAGTTAGAGTTTGGTGGCTTTTTTTTTATGGAATGTGTCAAATAGAACTTTAAAGTAAGAGTTTTAGGGCAAGCTTTCCTATATGTCATAGGTGTAATTCTCTTGCACGACTAAACTAGGCTTCGGCTTTAGGTGAAGAAATTATTTCCATGCAGCAGCAGGCTGCTGAAAGAACCAAAACAGCCCCATTACCAGTGTCTCCAATGCACATGCTGGAGTCTGTACCACCTAAAGATGTACCACTAAAAAGATGGTGGAGCTGTTGCCCAGCAGGGTCTACCTTATAAGATTAAACCCAAGCAAGCCTAATCTCTGTTTTACCTTTCCCCTTTTCTTTTCTTAGACTAGCCTTGATGCCAGTGCTTGCTTGAGCAGAAACATTTGGATTTAGCTATGGGCAATTTTTCCAGATATCTTCTATCTGAAAATGTGACAGATACTTGAATGCATAATTGTAGATTTTAGCTGTCACAGAACACCATGCGTTTGTTATTTCTCCACTTTGTTTTTCCACATTACCCCTTGGGAAGCACTCTTTTTTTCTAAATGTTTAAACATAGGAGAGATGAATGGTATAGTAACAAACCCATTAACTTTTTTATTAGCCCCATAACCTTAATATTCAAGTTTAGATGGAGAAATGGTCATTTGCATAGGATACAAAAAAGCTGGCAAGGAGGGTCTGATTTCATATGCCAGTATGCTCTTGCTTTTTCTGCTGAAGATTTGAGCATAAATTTTGTCTAATCTGCTGAATACACTGCATTTTCACAGTTAATGTTTCTCACATTCTGCCTATCTTTGTAAATGGTATACACAGAGGGTGTATAGCGTCTTGCTGATTTTGCTCTCCACTTGCACACTTCGCTCATACCTTGCACGAACACACACACACACACAAACAGATGATATAATTTTCTCTTGAAGAACTCATTTTAAATGGACTATTTTTGAAGGATGATCTTCAATTTAGATGTGAAAGGAATCCTCTTCCATTTGCAGTTATATTCATGAAAACATTTACTATTTCTTAACTAAATCCCACCCTTTCTGAACCTTCTGTCATCTGCTTATTACTGTCTTCTTGCTAGAAGCTAATTCAACTGCACATGTGATTTCTCCAGAGCTCATCTCAGACAAAAATGTGTCAGGTTAACAAAGAACACCTCTTTAAACTGATTAAGCTAAAACACTCTGACTGAAATGGGTTAGGAGACAATCATCTTAGTAGCTTCACTAGCAGAGGCAGCAGTTGCTGTCTTGGAGGGTGACAAGCAGTGACTTTGCTGGTACAGATGCAGTAGGAAAAGGATGTATCTGCTTCTCTGAAATATTTAAGCAGGTGAGAAGTCGTTAGCAGAAAAGGAAAGATTAAGAATTTACTAGAAAAAGATAAACATTAATTCAATCTCTAAGAATGGAGTCAGAAAGCAAAGTGGTATTATAACATCAGGAAGCAGGGGCTACAATTGATAAAAGAGTAGATGCCAACGAGTTATAAGCCTCAAGACACTCAGTACAGCTGATTCTTAAAAAACTGTGACTCCAAATGCAAAAGAAGTACTTCATCCGATTTCTGTTCATATTCTTCCTAGTCCTTCTTTAATGACAAAACGTGCTATACATAAAAATCAATTAAAATACTCTTATCTTAAAAAAATACTAATTAAATGCCTGAAATGGGATCACAACATAGTCAAAGTGACTAGCTATGACTGATAAAAGAAAGACAAACACATTTCTGGATTGGGGTCTTGATTTTGGTAATTTGGAAAGGTCTACACATATCAGGCATATAGCGTCTTTGAAATCAGGTCAATTTGGAGTCTGTTTTACTAGAAGTTAAGTTGTTAAACCTCAAATGACCCATTCTAAAGGAAAAAAAAAAAAAAGGAAATACAGTGGTGCAGGCAGAGTAATTATATCAATATGGGTAGGTTTACAGGAAGAATACAATCTTCAGATGCTGTGTGCAAACAGCAACCAATTTTTAACTCTGTCGTGTTAAAATATCTGAATCCCTGAATCAAGAATAAAGAAAAAGCAGACTGAGCTTGAAGGGTGTCCCTAAGGCACTAGGGACAACCAGGGCTCCTTCTGGGACAATGCTAATTATGCATCAGCTTTCACTCAAGGCTTTGCCTAAAGGCACAATCCAGCCATAAATAATTATTCATATCATTGACTCCAGCAAAAACTCACTCTTTTCTAAAGCAAGAATGTTAAACTCTGAATCAGGTCAGAATCCCATAACCACTAAGTAAGCTGAAAAGTATTCCTTTGTAGATTATGTAAAGCCTGTAAAGGAAAAATTTACGTTTATGGAGGAATTTGCTCTAAGGCTTATGCTAAAACATCTACATTTTGTTATAATTAGTAGGACAATTTATTCTGGAATTTCTATCACCTTAGTCAAAAGTACTATGTCTTTCCTGCACCCAAGTAACAAGTATTCATGACATGACAAGCTAATTTATAATGATCAGGCTTCTGCTAATGAGGAATGAGTCTAGCAGAATGAAAACTCCAGCAGTTTGTCACCCACAAGAGAAGTCATTGGCAAAATGATGTCTTGGTTTATGAAGTTTGTGGCATCATATTTTACATTTGCAATGGGAAAAAAAACAGGTGGAATATACAGTCTGAGAGTAGAGTCCAGGATGCAGAAGTTGCAAAAATGCACCCTGGCATAAGAAAATAAATTCTGAGTAGATAAGTGCATGTATTTTTTTATTTTTTTTTACTGATGTGCATCTTCACAGATGTTTGTTTATATTCTCATTCACATGTTTGCAAACTAACCACAATGTCAAATTTATCTGAAGTTTAAAATTAAGTACATAACTAGTTGAGATACAGCAGGGCCATGTGGAACCTAATAATAACTTTAAAAGTTCCAGTCTCATGGAGTTTTAATCCCATTACAAATTATTTTACATAACGTCATTTACTATCTTGAATGCTGTGTATATATTCTTTTCACCTCATGTACTCTGAATAGAACACTGAAAATTATTTATCCTGTCATTACGTTGTCAGTATTTTCACTGCTGTAATACCGAAGTCCTAATCCCTATTTTAAGCTTGACAATCTTACTGTTTATTGCACTTGTAGAAATGCATCTTCATATAAGCAGCAAAAACAACAACTGGTGTCAGGACAGGCATAGATTACATTCATTAATGTTATGAAACAATATGTCTGTTTCCACACAAAATATCATTATTATTTTATGTAGATGGAGTGAGATGAAGACTATTTTATTGTATTCATTTGCTGTAAGAAGACAATATTGGGGGGAAAGTGGGCCTTCAGCAGCTTAGGAAAAATGAGCTAGAAAAGGACAAAGTTAGTATATTAAAATCCTGCCTCCTCAGCCCTCATTAAATTTAGCACCTTCTCTTTTCTGAAATGGATTATATTGTATGTGCACATAAATGTGTGTTTGTAGATCCTAAAAGTTCTAAAACGGTCAAAAGGTAGCAGAGAGGCAAAAAGGATATTTAATTTTTGGTCCTTGCTTTACCCTCAGTACAACCAAGCATAATGTAAACTCGGCTATAAGATCTGTTAGGGTGACTGTCATTTATTCGAAAAATGTTACTAGAATGACAAATCATAATTATGTATCCATGTACTGTATGTTCCATTGCTTATACACATACTGCAAATGGAAACCTGGAAATGATACAAAGGAAAGCTTGAGTTTAACAGAGAACTATAATTTCAAGTCCACCTGCAATTTAAAAGAGAAACAAAAATATCAAATATTTACAAGAAGAAACTGCAAAACACATGCTACTAACTCATTACTTCTGGTAGTCCATCCAAATAAGTGAGATACCTATAGATAAATAGAAAATATTTTCTAGGCATTGAATTTTGAAGAAGCTGTTTTAACAGCATAACCTGGTCCCAAAGATCCATGACAAGCTCACCCTGTTGCTCATTTCTGTTACCCTTAACAGTTCCAGCATTAAAGTCCCTTTCCAAAGTGGCCATACAAAACTTGAAGAGAATGTGTAGAAAGCAGACAGCGAGTCCTACAAACAGGAGATTGATAAACAGTTCAGCTAATAAAAAAAAGAACCATGTTTACATGAAACTTCCAACGAGACCTTTATTACTCCCTGATATGGTGTACAAAGAAAGAAATGCTTGTTCTTCTTGACTACCTCCCTTTGTTGTCTAGTTGCCTCAGACCACACTGCAAGACACTAGCTTCAATTCTGTTCCCTTGGGAATTCATTCTGGAAACAGCGTGATGCTATAGGCCAAAAGCTGCTGTCCAGTTTACTTTTGAAAACTCAGGGCAACCTAATCGAAGGCTGTATGTGGCACACACAATTGAATAACCTGGCTACATCTCATATCATAGGGCAGGAATTGACAAGGAAACCAATAACCTATCAGAAACACTAGAGGAACACGAAAGGTAACCATCTGAGCAAACTTCAAAATAAATGGTCATAGTGGAATATTTTCATGCCTTATACTATATTCAAATGCATCAGAAAGAGTCAAAGAGCAACCAAAATCAGAAATCCATGCACAAATACATAAACTACTCATTCAAATGGACTGGAAACCTACAAAATAGTAATGTCATGAAAAGAAATGAAGAATATCAGTAAAGAAAATAAATAGATTAATTAAAATAACAGAGTACACGTAATGACACTTTCATAATTTTTTCAAAGCATCCTGAACAGCTATGGAGCTTCTGACCAAAATCCAGATGTGAGGTTGAACCTTCTCACAAAAAGTAAACTGTGTATCATAAGATTTTTATAGTGACAATGTTCTCTGCCTCTAGTAGCTAAACCCCCTCTGTATTATATTCATTCTCTGAAACACTTTTTTGTATTTGTAAGGGTTGCTTTATATATTTTTATATATATACATAAAAATATAAATTTCACATGACTATTAAAGTAGCCTCTTTAAACAAAATAAAGACATCTAAATTCTCCAATTAACAAACAGGCCACTGTATTGTTTCGTTTGTTTTTTATTGTTTTTGATGGCATCTGCTTTGAGTATCTATCAGGAATTTGGTACTATCAAATAGCAATGTTTACATAGGGGAAAAATTGCAGAAGAAAAAATCCTTTTTATTACAGCATTACAAATGTACAATTTTTGTTACAACTTAATGAAACAATACAGTGGTACAATAATGGCTTTGTTTGCCAGGTACAACTGAAATAAATGTAGTATTAGTTTAAATGAATACCTGCACACAGAGTAATCTCTTTCTAATGACTCTCCAATCCTGCCAAAATTAATTACTACTATTTACAACAAATTAAGCTATCATTTGGTTTATTTCATTAAATGAAATAGTATTATTGCCAATTATTATGAACAAGGAAAATCCAAATTAAAGCAGATTAGTTCTTCCCTTTCCCTTCTAAAAACAAGCTGCATTATTACAAAGATTTAGACAAATATAATTCAGAAGCCTAAACTTGCACTACAATTTAGATTTCCAAACAAAAATAGATAAAGTCTACTTTAGGTAGCCTTTTACTTGAATTTTCTTCAAAGAAAATAATTAAACAACAACGAAAAAAATATATATTGTGCAAATTCAGCTAAAACAGTTCACCATGACTGAAAACGCACCACCAAAATATAATCTAATGAATCTGAATTCACTTTATCTGTACCGTTCTATTCCTATTCCTCAGAGTAAACATACAATTTACTTATCTGTACTACTGTCACAGTTTCAGACCAGTGAAGTCCCAAGTGCCATGCCTTTTTGATAACTCTCAGTGACAATCACCCTGGCCTACCACTCCTCGCTGTAATTATAATCTCACATGCCACTGGCACAGAGCTGTACCTGGGAAATGGATCTGCAAGGTGGTCTGTGGTGAAAGGCTCATGTCTGGGGTACATGTCCTCTGGCTCCTGCCCTGAACTACACATTCACACTTGTGACAGCCACATCTGCTATCATGAAGCTTTCTACAACAGCTGACTGTATTTAAGACTTCATGTGCAGGCTTCATGTAGGCTCTTACATGTTCTTAATTTTTAACGTTGAGCAGTCTGAACAGATCTCAGACTTTCTGTTACATATTCTTGGGTAACAAGAAAAAGTCAAATTCTACATCCAGTTAGAGAGATACAATCAAACAACAGGGATGGGTGCTACATAAGCATGAAGGAGACACCTTCAGTATGCCCTCTCATAACCCCGTAGTGTCCTGCTTCACCTAGCTTTGACTAGCATTCATTTCTGTGGAAATACCTGCAACATTAGAGTTGAACATTTGTACAAAATTACCATCCTGAGAAGCTTTGAAGGAAGCTGGTATCCCCACAATGTTTTGGGTTTTTTTTTTTTTTTGCTGGGTTGTTTTGTCAAGAACAACAGTAACAACATAAGAAAACACTAGTTATGTCATAGCTTTGTACCAAAATAGGTAATGGTAAACAAAAGTTCAGTCCAAAATTTAACAAGGGTTTATCCTTAGATCACAGTAGTTTTCTCATACAGAAAGTCATGAACTATTTTCTTATTCTAATTGCACCATTAAATCTCTTTTCTATGCAAAATATTTTACTCTACTGCTTTAATTAAGGTTCTACAGGAGAAAGCAAGAGTTCTTTTGGCTCAATTCTATATCTGATAGTTATTTATATGACACTGCTGTTTTTACTTCACAGTCAAACAGTAAATTTGATTCATGAGAGTTTTGGTGCTTTCTGTTGGTTACCAGTGCTAACTGGTACTACCCTCTATTCCAGGTGTATTGACAATTTCCCAGTATTTCGCTATATTACATACGTTATTCTTTACAAATACAAATCTTTTATGAAGCTTATCAATTACACAGATTGGTTTGAAACATCCAATGACAACCAGGATGGAAGATCTACATTTTTTGACTGCTGTATGTATGGCCGGTCTAGAATTTTTCTGAGAAAGACTGTAAAATTTATTTTGAAAGTATGTCTTTCACTTGATTTCATAGCAAATGAGCTTCCTGGATTATGTATCTTATTCTCTACAAATAATTACACTATTAATTCATTTTAGCTTCAATTTCAATGTCTTATGTTGCTAGAAGTTTTGCAAAAAAAAATCTGTAGTCTGAATAGCAGAGATCCCAACTAATCTTGCCTCTGAGGAAAGCAAGGGTTGACTCAGGAAGTCTACCTTCTCTACTGCAACAACTGGCAGCCCAACCAGCATAACCATAGTAACCAGTTCAGATCAGCTGGAGTGTAAGTCAGGACTAACCAAAATGGTGCCATCTCTTGCTGCCTTGAGTTGCCACATGGGACATGGAAAGATCTGGGAATACTGTGAAAGACAAGAAGTCAGAGAAATTTAATAGGAGACTAAAGGTAAAAACATTTAAGAAACAATTATTCTTTCTTTTTTAATCCAAATGACTATTATTTATCATTATTGTGTAGGATATCTCGTAACATTAAATACCAGAGAGGGCTGGTCAGGGGGAGTTCTCTGTTCTTACGAATTTAATCTGTTAATATATACAGATTAAGATATGGTGATTCCACAGGACCAAATTAAAAGCTAGTTCTAACTTATATTATGAAAACCTTTTTGTGATTTTTCTTTTCTGTTTATGTTTTTCTTATTATACACAGTAGTAGCAGTATTGTTTTGCTCATGCAGTTTAGCATTGGTGACACAAGAACTATTTACTTTAAAGAAATATGTAAATATGTCTGTATGTTCATTGGCTCTTTGACACTGGGTGAAGAACCCACATATTGGATAACGGTTTTGGCAACCCACACAGGTCACATGGATTGTCCCCAACAGTGGACTGTACCAGATAGAGCTCCAGTGAGCACTGACAACTTGATTGGGAATTCCTCCAGATTCTCTCCCAAGATGGAGTGACAAGCAACTCAAAGGTGCACCACCCAAATAGAAGTGTTTGTGCAAGGGTGAAAGGCGGGAAGAATTCCTGGATTGGTACCCCATTTGAAATTTACTCTCACAAGATATTAAATTTCTCACACAAAGATACCAGCCAAAGGAGTCTTAATTTACCAGGGAGGTCAGAGCTGAGTGTGAGAATAGTTGTGTGTAGATGCCAGCCAGAGGGGGCTTAATTGACCAGGGGGGTCAGAGCCGAGTGTGCATTGGGGTAAGCTGTAGAGCAGCCACAGCCAGCAGTATTTGCTTTTGGTTAGGATGGGGTCAGACCAATCCACAGTTCCTCCCTGTAGCTGTTTGGGGTATATTTTGAAAAAAATCGGAATAATTTGGGAATGATCCAATGATAAAGAAAAAAATTAAGAGATATTGTAACCATTAGTGGCCAAATTTTAATCCTATTTCTATCAGGATAAGCAGGCAAGACTGATCAGCTATTCAAGCACTTCTGAGACAAGGAGTTGGGGTGGAGGGCTTGCCAGTTTTTGTACACATGCTGTTTGCTACCTCAGATTTGTTGGCCTGAAAACAATAATCTGTTGGCTCTTATCAGGAAAACACTGATGGGATGTACCAGCTTTTGGAAACTATGATGTTGACTCATGATCCCTATAAGAGGTGAGACAGGGTCCCAAAGAAAGTCTGTTGACCTTTTATGAGAGGTTTTAAGATAGCCAAAAGGTGGATGGATTTAAATCCAGACAAGGAAGGTAATCAGAAAATGTTTAACATGTTATTCATTGGACAGTCATCACAAGACATAAGAAAATGTTGGAGAGGGTTGACAGGGGAGGAGGAATATCTATCTTGCAGTTGATAGAGTTAGCCTATAAAGTGAATAACAACTGAGAGGAGTAAAATTAACAAAAATGAACAGAATAGGATGAAATTGCAAGCATCTCTATTGGCAGCAGCTATAACTGAGACTGCTACAGGTAACAGGAATAGGCAGGGGAAGAAGAAGAATAAAGAGAGGAAGAGGAAGTATGGAAGTGGCGTTAGGAAGAAATCTGCAAGGTCAGACACCCTTGGGATGTAACCAGTGTGCTATATGCAAAAAAAAAGGACACTGGAAGAACGAGTGTCCTACCTAGCAGGGAAATAGTGAGTCAGGGGACAAAAAGGATGTAAAACTTAATTTGTTAGAAAATTCAGATGATGAGTGAAGGGGACCAGGGCACAAAATTGACATTTTCCCAGCCAATCCCCTGGTTCCTATGAAGCTGGGGAATGAGACTATTGCTTTTTTGATAGATAATAGAGCAACTCATTTGGTAATCACTAGTTGTAAAGGACCCTTAAGTAAAAAGACAGTCTCGATTGCTGGAGCAATAGGGAAACTAACAATACAGCTTTTCTTAAACCAACGGAATGCACACTTGGAAATACTAAATTAACTTATGGATTTCTACATATAACTTATTATACAAACTGAAAGCTCAGATAACTCTCTGAGAATTTTGTACAGCTCCATATCCCACCTGATGCTACTTGGAAAGCACAAATTTACTTGCTGACAGATAAAACTTTAGAGGAGCCTGAAGACAACACCCCAAATGTGGTATTTAATGCACTAATTTCCTTGGTTTCAGCATCTAAGAAACAAGGAAGAGCAAAGAATGTGTCTTCTATCAAAACTGAAGTGAAAACTGAGGTGAAACTAGTAAGGAAAAGACAATGACCTATATAAAATCAAAGCTAAGAAAGGGTTGGAACCAGTAATTAAAACCTTCCTAGAACATGGACTGTTGCAAGAATGACAATCTGAATGTAATACTCCCATATTGCCTGTAAAGAAATACATGTTGGTCCAAGACTTAAGGGAAATAAACCAGGTCACTATAGATGCTCATCCTGTATCCATATATGCTTTTAACTACCATACCTGAGAGAAATGTTCATTTTTCAGTTCTGGATTTGTAAAATGCTTTCTTCTGCATACCTGTTGCTGAGCAGAGTCAGACTCTCTTTGCCTTTAAATGGGAAAACCCTACCACTGGAAGAAAGGTGCAGTTGTGTTGGAGTGTGCTCCCATAAAATTTTAAGAACAGTCCCACTCTGGGAATGTATTGGCAAAGGAACTGGAGCCAAGACAAGATTATACCCTGATACTACTTTGCTTCAATATGTAGATGGTGTATTGGTTGGTGCCAGTGATAGCTGTTTGGAAGCAAGCAAAGGTTCATTTATTAAACCAACAGGGAACTTGCAGGTTACCAGGTTTCAAAAAGGAAGGCACAAATAGCTCAAGAAAAAGTTCAATACTTAGTTTCAAGATTCAAGGGGGCACAGAGAATGTGGAACTGGTCAAAAAAGTCTGTTTGTGGGATAGCAGTGTCAAAGTGAAAAAAAAAAGAGTTACAAGGATTTTTAGAAATGGCAGGATGGTACAGAATGTGGATACCAGATTTTGGACTAATGGCTAAGCCCTCCTATGAAGCCATAAAAGGTCCTGGAGAACTGTTAGAATCGACTCCAAAATTTGGAAAGGTTTTGATGAAATATAAAGGAAGTTGATGGAAGCTCCATCTTTGGGCTTGCTTAACGTCAATAAGCCTTTTCAGCTATACCTGCATGAAAAACAGCAGATGGCATTGTGAGTGTTAACTCAGGTGATTGGTGATTGGAAGCAGCCAGTCACTTTTCAAAACAAGATGAAGTAAGTAAATGCTGGCCTGCTTGCCTACAAGCTGTAGCTGCCACAGCATTACTAATTGAAGAAGCTTGAAAATTAACTTTAGGACAACCAATAACTGTCCTATTGCCTCATGCAGTGACAGCATCCTAGAACAGAAAGGACATCACTGGATCTCTCCTAGTTGAATAGCAAGATACAAAGCAGTATTGCTGGAACAAGATACCAACCTTAAAACAGTAACCTCTCTGAACCCTGCCACCCTATTACCACTGCCAGAATAAAAACCTCTACAACATGCAAGTTTCCTTAGTAGATAGTATCAAAAGATACGCAGTAGGACCAAAAATGCAGACCCTTGCAGACATCACTGTGAAAAAGTACCAGACATGTTGTATGAATAATCCTAAAATCCAGAAGAAAATACCAGCAAAATATGTAAAGAAAGAGGAATTACTCCTGGGAAACACTGGCAAATAGATTTTTCTGAGTTACCAACCTGCAATCAGTGTAAGTATTTGCTTGTTTTAGTAGGCATCTTTTCAGGATGGCTGAAAGCTTTCCATTGCCATTTCAACTGGGCAAGAGAAGTCGTTAAGATATGTGAATCAAAGAGCTCCTTTGCTTTTGGATTTGCTAGTGCATCAGTTTTGACCAGTAGATTTGGTTTACCTCAGCAGCTGGAAAGAGAAACCACTAAAAGAAAAATGGAAAGAACCATATACTGTTTTGCTGACTGCTTACACAGCAGTGAAAGTAGGAGTCAACTCCTGAATATATTATACCTGAGTAGGGAAAGGCCTTATGATGAATCAGTGGACCACTGAACAAAGTGTAAGCTGTAAATTAAAGTTTTCTAAAGTTTAATGAACTGTACTTGGGATTCTGTAAAATCGTAACTTGAATTAGACTATACTCAAGGATTAATTTCATATTGTTGTATGCTAATAATAGGAGCTATAGTAGTAATAGAGTGCATCCAGAGAAATACTAACTGCCTTGTAACAAGAAACGATACTCAAAATTGCTACCCTTTGCTCAATTATGAAAGGACAATGCAGAAACCCTGAGAGGCAGCTATTAAAGGATCCTTGGGAGGCTGAAGTGTGGAAATGTCTGACCTCTTGGGTACCAGATTTAAGTTCATGTATAAAGACAGTGATATGCATTGTGATTGTTGGGAGTTCTAATATTCGTGAGTATATATGTATTAATTCAATGTGCATGGAGATGTTGTTTAATATCGTGTGGGCCAACCAATGGCAAGTTGAGACTAATATAAGGAAAAAATATAAATTCTTCCTTTATACAGTCTCGAAGGGGTGATTTGATACAAGATACTATTTAATACAAGATACCATTTGATACAAGAAGTATTTAAAGAAATATGTAAATATATATAATGAAAAACAAGAGGTCAAAAGAATTTTTAAAAAACAAAGGATGTTAATCAACCCACAGGAATAGTTAACAAGACATGGCCTTGGGAGAAGGTCACTATAAATAGGACAAGCTAAGAATAGCAAGATAAGCTCAAGGAGAACCAAATGGTTAATAAGGCCAAACATAAAATTACTTGAACTATGTGTGAACTACCCTAATTAGCATACTAAAAGATCCACCCCTGAGCAAAGAAAGCCCTCTACTAACAAATTCTCCTTCCTATACAGGCAGTGGGAAGAGAGAGCTCTGTACCTTTAAATGGAGATGAGGCTCAGAAGAACAAAGAATAATAAGGGTGACTGAACATAACTGTAAAAGAACTGATAACAGTTGCTTAATGTGTATGAAATGTTTTATCATGTGTTAACTGGGATGCTAGTTTTGTGCGTTTACCACCCAGCACTCATCTCTGTACTGATGTGAAATAAATAGGTATCTCCACTCTGCGAGTTGATCGGCTTTTGAACACAGGGTGAAGAACCCAGATTTGGGATAACATTCGTGACCAACACAAAAGCTGTTGACAACAAAGAAACAATACTATCCCCACAATGGAAGGGTGAAAATGCATTGAACATTTATACTAGGTTGGTGTAAAGTATAAAACTAGCATAGTTAAAATTGCCAGGGAAGAAAGTAAGTCTTATTTACTTAGTTGGGGGAAAAAACCAAAACAGAAGAAAAGAACAGAAGGAAAGGGAAAGGGAAAGGGAAAGGGAAAGGAAGGGAAAAAGATTTAGTTAAATATCCAGTATGAACTGAGTGCAGTGAAGCTTACTTGCATTCCAACAAGGGTGTCAAGAGATTTAATCTTAAAAGTAGCAAGACAGAAAAAATATAAGATTTGAATAATTTGGCAGTATCAAAGGAGGTTTAAAAGAAAGATAAATTTATTTTAGCTGCTTTTGTAACCAATATGATTTATATTGAAGTATTTACTCTATTTCTTCAAAACTTCAAACTTTGTTGAAGTAATTTCATTTCCGACATCTAGAGCTAACAATAGGTAAGTATTACAGAAAAAGGAATTAGAAACCAGATGTCTTCCTCCCTCAATAGCATGTGAACAACCCTTTCTATGATGCTGTCTAGATCAACAAACATTCAACAATCTGATGCCCTCAAAATATAAATGGCTAAGAAAAGCCACTCTGCAATACCCTACTGTAGGTATGGTGGTTGAAGCACTTTCCTCGAGAGGAACATGTGGGTTCTTGTCCCTTTAACAGAGGAAACAGATGGATTGCCTGCTGTACTCTAGATAAATGCATTATAAGTGTGATAGTGAATGAAAGAGAATCCACTTTTCTTTTGTTCTCCTTTTACCTGAAAGTACTCCAGAAAAAAAGTGTTAAAAGTCTGAGAAAATTTGCTTTTAAACCTCATATTAGCCTAAAGGCTGCAACATAGGTCATATTATAAATATGTGCAATGCAACAAAGGGACTTTGCCCCTTGGTGACAAATAAAATACAAATAAAAAATAATTTCTCCCATTTTAGAAAACCACTATTTAACTCCTAACAAACAGGTTTGCTCAGGCAAACACATTCCATTGGCAACATTTCTTTGGAATCTGCATACACAACAATAACACAATGAAATCACCATTTCCAGGATTCATTAGACTTAGAATCTATTTGATATAGTTTGAAACAATATATGGTCTTAGCACAGAATAAAACTTAACTCTGCACAATACTGTTTTCTTCTACTCTGATATTGTTAATTTCAATTAGTTCCACACATGCTGCTTTGACCCTGTCAGTAAAAGACATAATTGTATTTATTTCTAAGAAGTGAAGCTGAGTGCACACAGCAACGACAACAATAACAATGTATGTTTGCAGGTAGATTTCTTCTCTGACACTCCCCTTTAATTCTGCTGAACGCCACCTGTGCAGTCCCACATATGCTTCCCACAGCCTGACTGAAAACTTTCTGGTAGGAATAAATTGCCTAGCCATACTGGTAAGGGGAAGGTAATGCTAGCCATGTAACAAGCATTTTCCAAATCCTTGAAAAAAAAAGATATTAAAAATGTGCTTTTAAAGTGTTTTTTTTTTTTAAAAAAAATCTAACTCAATATGTTCATAAAGTCTCTACTATTATATTTTATATTATGAAACCCTGCGAGCCCAACAACTTGCATTACACTAATGCAAACCATAGATGGAAACTTCCAGATATGAATAATACTTTTCACTTTCATTAGAATTTTGTTACAAAATTGAATTGCTCTTACTAATAAAAATATAAAATAAAACTTAAATAACATAAAGTTAGGAATGCTTGCAGTATTTGAAGTAGTCTCGCTTCAAAATCTCAGCCCTGGGTTCTTGTTATGCTTTTTCTGTTAAAGAGTCTATTTTCTCCCTGTGAAGGTACTTCAACACATAATCAAGTCACTTGCAATCTTCTTTTTGGTAAGCTAAGCAGATAGAGTTCTTTAGATCTTTTCTCTGGCTCTTAACTAGCTCTTTCCTGCATTCTTCAGTCTTACACCATTTTTTAAAATCTGAGCTCTATCAGTTTCTGAAAAAAAATACTAAGATTGAAAATATCAAAATAAGAATTTGAAAATATTAAAATAACAATTGTTATTGTGTTTCACAATAGCTTCCAAGTATATCAAACTGGAACATAAATCTGACAAGTCACATGGTGACTAGAACACTAATTATTGGAATATACTAATTATTGGCAATGTGTATGCTTAAAACAAGGACTTCCTACCTGGAGTTTATTCTGCTTATTATGAAGCTATATTTAGACATACCATTGTTAACAAAAAAAAAGATCAGTACTAGCATTATATGTGCCGTGGTTGTTTAAGGAGAAAATGTGTGTGTGTGGTGTGTGTGTAAAAAGAGAAATTTTATTTATATCCAACTAGAGCAAACTGAAGAGTTCATCAAAAAATGTCAGAATAAATTAAATTAGAAAAGCTTTCCTAAAGGCCAGCTAAATTGCCATACAACTTGGATGCTGTTCTGCAGGCTTTGAGGCCATTAGTCTGCTAATTTAAAAGGTTTAAAGCTATTTATTGCTAATGAATGTGCTATGCTGACAGCTCTAAAGACAGAGATATTCTATTTATCTACAGGATGGGTACAGCAAAAGAATATAAATATGACTATATGTCAGATCAACGAGTGGCGTTTCTTTTGTATATATTGAAGATACTTGAAACAGTAAAATGACACTTGCATCTTATTTCCAAATACTTATTTCGAGTTACTTACATGCCTGTTCTCGAAGAAAGGGAAATAAGAGAATCAAACAAATAATTACTAAGCTAATTAATAATAACTAAGGAAGTTATCTGTTTTGTAAGGGCATAAATTTGTGTTTCTTTAGCAGTCCAGTGAAATCTCAAGCGTACAGGCTGATACCAAAACCTCCAGTGAATGCAGTGCTGTAATCATGCAATAGGTAAGTAGGCAATTAGAAGTGATGATGAAAAAAACTTTATAACCTTTATTATTATTATTGTTGTTGTTGTTGTTGTTGTTTTCATTAGGAACATTCATCTGGATTGTTAGAAACAGTAAAGAAAAGGATGAATAGGTGTCTATTAATGTGCAACAGATAGGCAGGCAGCTATTGCGTGCAACAAAGTACAGCACTACTGTTTTCAAATGCTCCAATCAGAAATACTGGGAAAGAAACTAATGAATTGAGGAAAAAGGAGTCAGCAAGATAGCACAGATGTAACAAAACAGCGTTTTAAATCTCCAAGAACTATTGATGTTTCTATAGTAAAGTTCATATGATGTGTCAATGAAGGAAACCAATCAAACAAAAGAAATGGAGAAATGGCTGGGAGTACATCCTAGGGAATATCACGATTGGAGAGGAATGAGAATGACAGTTCTAGAGACAGAATACGCAAGATGCAAGATGCTTAAGACTGCAGAACTGAGAAGTTTCTAAGTACACGGGCAATAAAGGCTCATTAATAACTGCAGAATTAATACATTCAAATGCAAATGGAATAGATTCCCTTTAACTACTCAGAATTCATGAGTCAAAGTAACCATGATCTTCTCTGAGATTAAAATCTCTCATCAGCCCTTAAAAGGGATCAGGTTGCACCTTCAGCTAAACCGTTTCATCTCAGATTACTGAAGAATCGATTAGATAAGAAGAAATATGGCAAAAGTAATAGATTTTATTTGTATGTGTGTGTGTGTACATACATGTGTACAAACATACATATGTATATATACACACTTGGGATATATTACACGCTAAGACTTTATGCAAAATCCCATTTTAACTGTTCTTGGAATGAACACATTTAAATGAATACAAAAAACCTGTCTGGACCTCATTTCCACTTCTTACAGTATAATTAAACTTTTAAAGTATGACGCAAATTCTTTACACATCAATGTGGTCCTATCATACTGCTTGTTCCAAAACTAGTTTCTGTGCACATAAAACCCTGAGAAGACATCTTGATATTATCATAGTATAGGTTAGGACTTTTCTAGAAAACATGAATGCTTTTATGACTAAAAAAAGGACTGCTTTTGGCCTACACTAAAAGATGAAAAAAGAAATACCAATATGCCTATTCAGACCTGTGAATAAAAGCTTTAAAAGGAGAAAATAAAAAGCTAAGGGTTAATGTAGAAAAGTACCTTACTTGCAGAGAAAACAGAAGACATATTCTAAAGGCAGCATAGCTAAGAAATAGTGAAGATGATGTGCTATTTGGGAACAAATTAAGTCGGAAAGGTCATAATGAAATGTCTGTGCCCCATCAACACTTTTTTTAACCATTTGTCCTTTGGTATCTGTCCTATTATTTTTGGGAGAATGTAGGTTTTCTTTATCATCTTAGATCTGCTTTGCCATGGCCCAGTCTCACCAGAGCTGATGAATGATGCTCTCTGTGTACCGTTTGGTCTGGTAGGAATTCAAGCCAGGCTTCCCAGTGAATATAAAAATTAGTGACTTTTTTGGCAGACCCTCCTGCTTCCACCTTCTGCAACCTTGTCTAGCAAGTCAGTCCTGCTCAGTGAGGTGCAAACTAGAGAAATGTGTTGTCATGGCCATTTGCTAACTGTTAGCAGTTCTTCACTTTGTTAGAGTTTTGGATTACTCTCCAAAGGTACTTGGCTTTCTCCATCGTTAAGCCCAAGTATTTGACTTGGGCACACTTCCTGACTTGGCTGCTCTCAGATAGTCCTTTAATGGCTGTTCTGACAGCAGGCTGGGCAAGATCAACCTACTGACTGCTGAAATTAAGAAAAAAAATACAGTGCTTATATCTAACAGAGCATAAAACTCGCCCCTAAAATCATAAGGGCTGTACTCAGTAGTTTTCCTTTCAGGGGAGAATTGACAGGTCTACCAGCTTCCTTAAATTCATTTCCTCCAAGCTACAACAGTAACAGTCCTCTTTAGAGATTAAAGGAACACTGTTTTTTCTTGACTCATTTCTGTGGCCAGTGATTTTACCTACGAAGTGTGATTTTCAGCAAAAATGTAGAGTTTGACCTTAGCTCTCTTACCTGAGACCTTATCTATGCTACCCTATTGCACAGTAGGGAATATTGAAGTGTAACACAAATTATCAATGCATACAGAAAATTTTGCAGGAAATAGCAATCAAATATGAAAGCAATTTAAAAAGTAAGTATCAGGCAAATAGGTTAGTGCTTTTTCATTGTTCATGAAAAATACA
The DNA here is from genome assembly GCF_023634155.1 of Falco peregrinus. Classification (NCBI taxonomy): domain Eukaryota; kingdom Metazoa; phylum Chordata; class Aves; order Falconiformes; family Falconidae; genus Falco; species Falco peregrinus. Next base: position 23,817,926 of record NC_073724.1, read on the forward strand.
CAAGTGTATGTAGTTTCTGGGCTATAGATAAGCCAACATATTCTTGGAAAACAATACATAAGTCTTCTAAAACTATTTCTTCATAAATTCAGGAACTATTGTAGGCTATATATGAAGGGCATCAAGACTGTAGGAGTATGTCACTCTTTGTGTTGCCAAAAAATAGTGCTATTAAAAGCTGGTCTCAAAATTTCCACAAAGAACATAGAAAATCACAGGTACAATCTATCTGTGATTTTCAAATGACCATATTCATATTAATGATAAGAAAACAGAAAACTTTGTTAATTCATTTTATCAATATCTCATATGGGAGTGGGAGAAGTCAACCTTGTTTTATGCTGATGAACACACAAGCCTGCTAGACCTTGCTATTCTACTCTGTTTCAGCTGAAGTTCACATTACCTTCAGCTACAACTAGTATAAAATTACCAATTACATATTCATATGTCATCTTGGTTACTAGAGCTGGCACATGTTTAATCAGGGTGTGAATCACTACCATTATAACACATTAGATAAACTGGCTTTTCACAGTATATGTACCTCAAACTCACAATAAACATAGGATAAAATGCATGAGCTTAAGCATCCTTCATTAATGATTTTTACATCTAGATTAAAAGTCAGGGCATTTATAATAGACTAAGAATGCACATAGTCACTCATGTAGTTATCTCATACTGCAGCAGCCCAATTGTGTCTGAACTCTTTTCAGTCATTCTTAGTTGTGGGGAAGACAGAGGAATGCACCTGTCCATAGAGAGGGGATGTGTCCATCAGAGAATCATTTAGACTTTGAAATCAAATCAAGGTTACAGGTAACTGATCAGAGAAAGCAAGCTAGGGAATGCACAAGCAAATGTTGTATCAAGGAAATAGGAACCAGGGAAAGGTATGATATTTTCTTATAATAACTACCTCTTGGATTATGTAAAAAACAACATTTTCTAGTTCTAGACAACATAAGCGTGCTGCATGCAAAAAAATTGTAATGTCTTCAAAGAATTAAGCTCTTAAAAGAGAAGTAGTTGGTTGTTCCCTGTAAGGGTTGTGTAACAGCCAGAAGAAAGTAAAAATAGTCAGTACAGGTTAGGGTCTTTGGTGTACACAGTCTTAGCTGACTGAAAAGGGCACTAAATGTGTTCCATGTATAAGAAATGCATCTGGCAGTCCCAAAGTGCTGAACCCAGCATGCAAGAACCTATCCGATTAGGTCCAGTCTCAGGAGGCTGTTTATAGGTCATGTGAAGCCTTCATTTCAGAATGATCTACAAGGGTTATGCCAACTAGGTCATAGCCAGCTGGAAGATCTACTAGAGCAAACAGTTTATATTTTACTCAGGAGTAATTTTTTAACTAGTTGAGAGATAATGAAGAAAATTAAAGGACTCACAGAAACATTCCAAGCCACTATGTTGTATGTGTAAACAACATACTTTCTTCCAAAATCTATTTCTGATTTCATGCTTTTGGTAAGCTTTATGAAAGAAATCTATTAACTATCCATCACATATTAGTAACAGCATTTTTCATTCCTCAGTAACTTATCTGATCCCTTCTGAGTTTAAATTACACTGGCAGCTTGTATGCCTTACACAATCACAAAGTTTTTCCCATCTTTCAGTATTTGAATGCCTTAGGATCCTCTTCTGGTTTAAGTCTTACTCCATGTATGTCTTTCATCTCTTGGAAAACCGCCATCTCACTTCTGAGTCTACATTGTGAAGATAGAGAGTAAAGCATTAAATGTAAACTTTGATAGCAAGGCCTCACTCTTCTATCAGTAAATGAGTCAGATCATCATTTAAATGCCCTAGTTTAAAACCTTTTTAATTAATTCTTTAAAATTATCATGGTACAATGGCTCCCAGATCTATTGCCATTTGGACTTTCCAGACTTTTGCTTAGAGGTCATAATACAATGCAATGATATTTGCTACCAGTAAATGGGTCACAGAGGTAAATAAGATAGAGGCTAGAAAAAACTATGCACACAAATAGAAGTAAGAATGTAGGGGGGTTTTCATTTTTAAATATATAGGAAGTAATCTGACTCTTTTATCACACAGAGGAATTTCCTTCCTGCAGTTGTTTCTAACCCCAATCAGAGAAAATTAATATGATCCTCATTTTCTAAATGGGCAACCAAGGTACAAAGGCAGCAGACAGCCTATCTCACATCTCTGTTAGAAATTACCTCAGACCACCTCAGTCCCAATGTGTCTAAGCAATACACTTCTTTTAGGAGATTAAGAAAACCCAAAAAAACCAAAACAAATAAAAAAACCCAGGCAATTTTGCTTTATGTCTCTGTATTAAACAACAAATCTGTACAAGAAATAGAGAAATAGGAAGGTAAATTAGTAGTTGTTTGTGGTTCCAATTAATGCTTACGAAAGAAACAGAAAAGTCACAAAATGGAAAAAAAAAAGTTACTTGTGCTAAAATAACATTCACTAAGTATCTCATGAAGAAAAACACACTTTAAATTAGTTCCACAGCTCTACTTCTCCACTTATAATGCAGAAATAACTGTTTTATCATCTGGTTTTAGGAACTAATGGTGATTATCATCCTTTCTGTTGAGGAAAAGGGGGAAAAAGATCAGAATAGAAAAAAACTCTTATAGACAAGCAAATCCAAAAGCTGTGTATTTGGATCTTGAAAGAAGTCAGTTAATAATTTCAACACTAAGCCATCCTGATTTACTGTATTAGATACGCGAAACAACCTTGGTAAAATAGCATGCTTTTAGAAGTTGGATACAATATTAAGAAATAAATCAGAAGCAGCAATCAAAAATAGCATAAAATATTAATTTCACCATATTTTTAAAATCTGATAGATGTTAGTACCTTCTAAACTTATCATTACTTACTAACTTCTTCATTTATTTAAGAATAATAGAAAATTATCTTAAGTATTACAGGCCACAATTTCAAAGGTGCTAGAAGCTGAAAATGACTGGTTGAACTAAAGCAAGACAGGTATTACACAATGGAGATCTTTCACCGGCTTCCTAGATGCTCAGGCATTTTTATAAGTCGTTATGCATTTAGAGAACTGATACTTTCAATATCTGAAGTTTACCCCCACCTTGAGCTTGTAATATCCCAAATACTTTCTGGGCATATTTATACAATAGGATGTGGTACGAGCCTTTCATGATGACAACCAAAAGGCAAGCAAAAGCTGTTCGGTTAAAAATGAAAACAACAACAACAAACAACTAAATTAAAGAAAACTCTAATGTACCACCATAGGGTACATTAGGATCCTCACGTACTACCTTACAGCCCAAACGCAGCTTGCCAGGCATAGCTGAGTGGCCCACTGTTGGAGTCCAGTACAGAAGGACTAAGACATGAGTAAGAGAATCAGGCTTTCTCTCTTCGCTTGGTCCTTTCACACCCACTGCATAGCTTATTTTCTGGTCCACCTATTTGTCCGCTCTCTCCCTTCCAAAAAATTATTTGAGCTGTAGCTGATGTTTTCTTATCTTTTGCTGCTCCTTGTGTGTAACTTTGGAAAAAAAAAAAAAAAAAAAAAAAAAAAAAGATAATGAGGAATATCCACCTTTTGTGGAAATAGAGACCAAGGCTATATCTATTTTATGGTATGTCACATGTAAAGTGAGCAAAGGTATTCACTTATGAGCAAAGAGATGGTGGCAAAAGCCAGTAGCAAGCAGTTGCAAGGAACAGTGAAACTGAATAAAGAGAAAATAAATATGGTTTAAACATCCCTCAGCAGTTTATTGTGAAAATGGTTACAGTTAAGAATAAAAATTTACCTGTTCAATCCCTCTACTATGGTTTAGTTCTGGGAATAAGACTGAAGGCATTATAGATAATCCCTTGATAATGAAAATGAAGAATAAGCCATCCAGCATGATTTTTAGAAACTCTTCCCATTTTTTTTAAATTCATGTTACTGCATTTATTTGTATTCAGTTCTTTCTTCAATATGTTTTCATTAAAATATTCCCGCTGAGAGACTATCATATTAAGCTGCTTTCTTCTGTACAGTGTTTGTGTCATTTTCTTTGACTTTAATACCTTTGAGATAATTGTTAGTGACAAAGCATAGCAATTATTCCATGGATGGTTTTACCCACTATCACAATAAACGTGATTTGATCTAACTCCCAAGGACACACCCTAGACATCAGTTGCAACTCAGCCTTTTACACCTATTCCCTCAAGGCAGTGCAAGATCTATTGTTTTGATAGAGGGTGTCCTGATGCTAAAAGCATCTCAAATCAGCAAGACCATAAACGTACCAGTCCTTTTGAATCGGATACATTATGCCTGGAAGCAAGTTATTTTGGAGGGGAAGCCCTCCATAATTTGGCACTTTGAATGACTTAATATAGCTTAGTTATACTGTTAATTCCAACATGATGATAGCAAAAACTTTACATGGTCTATACTTTCAGTAAGGATGAAACTTTGGTATGCTTAATATTTTTTGTCTAAGTGAAATAAGAGAATGCAAAACATTTTGGCATTTTGCATGATTCAGCTGCATAATACAGAAAATGGAGAATCAATGGCATTCGCTGAAAAAAAATTCTGCCTCTAAGTTGAAGCTATAAATTGGAAGGACAAAATTATGCCTTTTTACATAGGAATGTCTCTTCTAACTCACCATAATCAAACAGATTAAATTCTCTAATTTGGAATTAATTCTGCCATTGAATGCCTTGTAAGAATTTGAAAGAAAGTATTATTATTCGCTATTCAGTTACAAACTGGTGTATTCCAAGTATGCTTCTCACCTAAACTTTTACTATTGTATAATAAAAAAATAATTTCATGTAAGTTTGTGAGTGCATCTTTTGCTTGGATAAGTTTTATTCTATACATAAATGCCTCAATCCACAAAAACAGAACGAACGCTCTTAATGTTATTAATTTTCATATTGGGAAAGGTGGATAGGATCCCTTCCTATCTGCTTAAGGGGCATAAACCAGCACCTGTTTGCATGTTTTACTACTCTATTCACCAGCATCACCTGCGGCGCGCTCGATGTCGAGCAGTTTGCTGGTAACTTGTGCTCCCTCTGCTGGCTGAATAAAGCATGAAGAGCAACCGAAAACAACCATTGGGGCAGCATGACAAATGCAGAATTATTATTTAAAATATCCTAGCCACACTAAAAACACCACATCAGAGGATAATTTGATTGTAATTTATTTGTAAGAGGATGAAATGTATATATTTGGATTGGGTTTTCATTTGCCCTACTGCATATTTAATAAATCAGACAATGTATCCATAATTTCCAGCTATGATGATAGCTTGTAAACATTACCAGTGATTAATCGGATAGTCATTTGAGTCAGCACAAAGTAATTTCTCTCCATTAGATTAAATATGTCACACCCTGTCAATTAAAAATCCATTTAACACCAACCCAGCAATAATAAGCATTTTGGAACGAGGCACCAGAAATTCTATTTGTGACAAAAACTCCCTATATATAGTGTAGGAATTTGGCTTAGCATTGCAAGTAAATTTATTCTTCACTATAAGTTTGCCTACAGCAAGAGCTGTAAAAGACAAATTTTTCCTTTATTATAATATTTCTGTAATGGATTTTTAACACATCAGCAGCAGATAGCTGAAAGCATTAGTTCATTTTCATCCTTTTATAATTATTTCTTATTGTTTTGTCTCTTTGGGTACCAGCAGCAACGTCCGGATTAAAAAAAGCCCTAAACCCTAAAAATATAAATTCATTCATATTCCCTCAGATGATGATAATATCACAAACACAAATTAAATATTTTATCTTTAACATTCTTTTTTTTCCCCTCTCTCTTTTTTTTCCTCCATTTGAATAGCAACTAATGCATTCAACTAATAGTATCACAAAATGTGAATATATGTAATTACTTATATGCCATTCTGAGATTTTTTTCTGGAATTGAAACAGAACAAGGTCTTAAAATAAAAAGATAGACAGGATGAGTTTGGTACAATGCTCTGGGTGATGCTCTGTTTCTGTTGAGAAAGGAATGTACTCCGAGTAATTAGAAAAGAGAAGGTGGGCACCTGAAGGAGATAAGGAGACCATCAAGTCAGGAAATCGTTGAACAAAGAAAATTGAAAGGTCTACTCCACCTAGATCCCACCTATTGTGAATGGAATGATTAGGTGTCAAAATCAAATGTGAAGATGTTGTGTAACCTCTCATGAAAACTGTATAAATTACCTGACTTTTCACTAAAAACTTTGGAGCTAGTTTGCCGGTGCGAATCGGCTAGCTCCCCAATGCTGCACGAAATAAATACCTTTGCTGCTTAAAGACAAAATTCGTCTCTGAGCAGTTACTCTGTGCCGTTTTGGCATCAGAATCCTAAGCGAGAAGCACTGCTGTAAAGACTAGGAAGCTGGAGATATTCTTTCACTTTAAAAAGGGTGAAAAACCAAAGTACTCTGCCAAAAGCTATTACGTTCAGGAGAAATTTTTGTCTTCATATCAGTTGTCAACAATTTTGTCAGGAATTAAGGAGCAAATGATGCACATTTGCTTTATTTCAAATCTGTGTTAATTTATTTTGTAAATACTTAAAAATTTCTACAACAGAATTGCAACTTTGGCTGGTTCACACAGAACCTATGACTATCATATTGATGTGGGGACAATTCCTTGAAGTATTTCCACACATGTGGACAGATTTATGAGCCTTGTGAGCTAGTTGATCTGTTCAGCAAATGTTGGTTTTGTTTGAAGCTACAATTAATGTGCTAAGTAAGGGAAACTGAACCAAATTTCAGTGAAAAGATACAAATAGTTTTCAAAACTTTGTAGCATTTGCAAAAAAAACCTGAAGGAAGATTAATGATGTCACAAAGCCTTAATAGGAAATCAAAGCTAATAGAAATGGTATAGCCATGACACTGCTAAGGTCTGAGCATGTTCCACACTATTCACTACTCAGAAGCCTGCCAAGGACCCACTGCACTGCCCTAGGACAGAGGCACTGCTCAGTGTTAGTAGGTGTCATGTTCTTTTGTGTTTTGTCAGAAAGCAAGAAGACACAAAGTGAAAAGCAGCAGCACACAAAGACATGTTTTGCAGAAGTGCAAAGGAAAACTACATTAAAAAAACCAACACCAAAAAAACAAGACATACCAAAAAAAAAATCCAAAATATACCCTTAAGAGACAAGTGGGAGTCAATGGGCAGAATAAAGTAAAATTGCCTGTCTGATCTCTCCTGACCAACATGACTACAGACACTTTCTTTTGCATCGCTAAGCCAAATGGCACAGCCTCTACAACTCCAAAGGCACTGTCTCTGACTAAAAGGATGATAACATTAATTTGTCTTTGTGGAAGAAACATTAATTCATGGTGGTTTAACCCCCCATTCTAGCAGGTTTTTCAACATAAGGCAATGATGAGACTCTAGGAAACTGTGCCAAAAATCCTGTTCAGATTGCATGCTGAGTCTTCTCGCTAGGCTTCACTGCGTATCAATTCCTGGAAAGGCCTTTTGGGTGCAATCCTGTAAAGTGCCTGTGGAATGGGCAGCTCCTGGAGGGACGGACAGCATTTTGAAATCAGCAACTAAATCTGAATTTAACTCTAAGGATTTAAGAACTTTATTTCATCTAGATTAGAGTTCTGTTCTTTGGTGTCAGAAGGTATTTGTGACTGTTAAAAGCAAGAATGTAAAGTAAGGGACTGGATTACCCACAGCTTTATCCTGGTAGGCAGAGGATAGTTAGACATATGCCTTCTTCTTTCTCACAGATGTTGCAATATTTGTGGATTAGGAGGAGGGGATATACTGGACCCAAACGGTGAAAGAATTGGCTTGGAGTGCTCTGACACAATGGGGAGTTTATCTTCCACAATGGACAGCAATTTTCTCTCCAACACTTAAAAGTTTCTGGTTATGTTCAAATGGGATTATATGTAATAATTCCAATAATATCATTTTGTATTGCAATTTTTATCTACTCTTAATGCCTCTCACTTTGCAAAGTGGTATAAGCATTTTACAAAAGGTTATGTCTTATTGTGTATATTTTTTGTACAGTATAAACTGAAATACATTTAAATAACAAGAAAATTTTAACAACAAATTTGTATTTTTCTAAACAAGACAAAGAATTGACTGAAAGACTGAAGGTTAAAAATAAATCAGTCATTGACAAAAACTGTGACAATTTTGAAACTGAGAACAAAATCTTGTTACATTCTGGTTTGTCTCAGAAAAAATATTTATCATATGAAACTGTTCAAACATTATCATCTATTAAAGAAACAGTGCTAAATATGATTTAAAAGATATTTCAATATTTTTAAGAATAATTAAATTTAAATAATTTGCTTTTTAAAATACTTCACAAAACAGAAGTAAAACTCTTATGTTCCTACATCAGTGACACTAATTATAACTGACTTTGAAAACCACGTAATAGAGGTTTTGAGGAAGAATCAATACTATAAAAATGTAAACAAGAAATATTTGATTCTTGACTTTTTGAAGCTATATACAAAAATGCTGGATTTGATTTCATAAGTAGCTAATTAAATTTTAACATGTAATGAAGAAATAATAGAATAATTGCAATTCTGAGATTACCTGATAAATGTCAGATATGCATCTACTGAAATTTGAAATTACATACAGTTTAGGAGAATTTATTGTATAGAAATTCAGGTTTATTTGTAAAATAAAAGTTACTGTCACTATTATCACCTACTAATAATTCAACAAAAATAATGTTCTATAATATTGTACTATCTTATACATTAAGATACTATTTTTATGTATGGACCCTTATTTCTCATATTCATAAAGAAGTCATTGAAAAGCTTAGGGTTTTTATATGCCATGTCACCAAATAATTGTAAAGGTGGGACTCACCTTTCTAGTACCTTTTCCCACACACACACACACACACAAGGGGGGAGAAAATTAATTTTTTATCAATTAATTTTTATCAGTATAATTTGGTAAGAAGACATTTTCCAAGTTAAACAGACATTGTAATTCAACAGCAATGACAAGAAGGTGGCTGCAAACAGTTATATTCTAAGAGGACATTCAACTAATATGAAAAAGTGGCACAGTATACAAGTTATACAAATGACCTAAGAAACATCTTATCAGCTTTGTTCAAGTTTTTAGTTTCTTTATTTCTTAGTCAAATAGACACAGTCTAAAGATGCGGGTACCTTTCCTTCACATCACTGCCCAGAGACGGAACACTGTTGATCTCTTTGCTCTTGCCCAGGACTTTTTCTTTGTGGTAGCCCACAGTTAATATACCACTAATCCTGGACAATAAACTCAGTTTCCCTATTCTAGTGAAAAATTTATGACCTAGCCATTCAGACTTAATAATCATCATGGCCTACCACCTTTTTTTGTTGTCACTTCAGCTGTATTTATTGTGATGTAAATGAGATGACCTCACAGAGCATTTTTAGCCAGCAAACCTCAGAAGATGCTAAGTACTTCATTAGTTAATCCCTAACAGATATATAGTGGTTGAGTAGCTACTCATTTGTGTAAAATGTACCCTTTATCAATATATCAAAATAAGTAAAGTAGATAAGCTTACTATTGATCACACAAGACAATAAAAAGTCATCTCTGCTTTGATCTGAACAGAACAGGTTTTGAACAAACAAGTAAAGACTTGTTCATGTTTTTTTGATTATTTATTTTTTTTTAATCTTACATTGCTATTAACATGGTTTTGAAGTTTTTCAAGAAAAAAATCAAAATTAAGGGTCTTTTCTGTGATTTATTTTTTTGTTTTTTTTTTTTTTCCCAGTTATGATAGGAGTTATCAATCTCCTTCAGCATCCACAGATTCAAATGATAAAGGCCAGGGATTAAGCACAGCCGATTAACAGTCTGTGTCCTCTTCAATCTAGCATTTCCACTGTAGATAAACCCATATTCAGACTGAAGTTATAATAAACAGACTGTCCTCAATATCATTTCCCTAGATGACCTCCTCAAAACTGACATTCAAGTATTCTTGAGGAAAATTACTGATTATAGTAACTGGAAAAGCAGACAAGAAAATATATGCTCACACAACTGATTCTGAAGATCAAGCCAAATATTTAGAAAGCAATTTGGATAAAATGATAATTTTACTATAAATACTTTATTTGCTTCAGTTCTGAGTAATTTCTTATGATTATAGGTCTGACATATAAAACAAAACCAGCTTGCTAAATTTTAGTTCTATTGCTTGTACTGTGTAACTTTAAAATAAAGGCATTATCATTTATACGTATAACTAAAAAAAAAAAAATCTTGATGGATTATAGTGGTTGCAATTCTTTCCCTTCCAAAGGCAAATGAAAACAGACATTGAAATTTTCCAGCTACCCTGGATTCTTTGAAATACAAGTGTAACTCTAGGGAAAGTGTCAGTACAAGCCATTTGTCCAGTAAAGAACAGCAAAAGAATAAAAATCCACATGGATAGAAATGCAGAGATATTCTGTTAGGTATATATTTTGATTTCTATCATAAATACTATTTTCATCTAAACTGAAAAAAATAAGCCCCTAAAACCAAAGATAACTTTTTACTTTGTAAGAACATACTAACATGGTAAATTCTTGCAGGATTCTGCTGCTATTTGACATTTGAAATCCAGAATCTTATGAGCCAAAAGAAAAGCTATGATTAATACAGATATAAAGTGGGTACAAGGCATTTTAATTTCTTTACCTAGATGCTCCAGCTATTTTAAGGAACTATAGAATTTCATGTCATTTAATTTCAGTATATTTCTTCAGACTGGAAGAGCAAGATTTCAGAGTATTTTATTCTAAATAACTAATCTTATCTACCCAGTTAAAGGGACTGTAGTCTACTCCTATTTCCATATAGTTTATACTGGCAGAATTCCATTGAAGCAATTCTGAAATCAGATGAATGCGTGTGTGCATTTATTCTTTAGTTCTTTTATTCTAAGTACATGATCAAAGTTTGGTTCCCTTCAATCAAACCACACAAGATACAAGAAACAGGTCAGGCTATATAGTGCAAACCCCCCCCCCCCCCCCCCCCAACAAAGCAACCCCCCCCCCAAAAAAAAAGAAAAAAACCCCAGAGCAACAAAACTGCCAAACTTAGAGCTGCATTTTGATTAGTTATTCACTAGAATTGATTTGAAGTATCTCTGCATGTGCCCACAGTTAATTCATTAGCTGTTCACCAATTCTTTTCACTGAAATTAAAAAAAAAAAGAAAAAGATAGCATAAAATTATTATTCAGATTAAGTTTCATAGTCAGAGCATTAATTAGGTTTGAATGATTCCATCTGCTTTTTCCTTCAGACAGAAAACAGTTTCAAAGCTTTTAAATAAGTCTGTACTTGAGAAAGAATTGAAAATGTGAGTTTAACTCAGTCACTCACTTTGAGAACTTGTTTCAAAAAGTAATTTAATGGTCTGTCTCCATAACAGTGTAGCTCATTTTTGTCAACTAAGACTCATATAATGAAGTATCATGTATTTAATCAGATTGTATGGACTACAATTCAAAAACATTTATGTTTAGTACGATTTGGAGACACTAACTTAGGAGATGTGATTTGTAGGTCGGTTCTCCTTAATCATCTTTATGAACAGAAGGCTGCATATTTTCCTCACCAAAAAAAGCGACACTGAGTTTTATTAAACTAGTGATAAGATATATTGCATGCAATTAAAACATCATGTACTCCATTTATTAATTTTTAAGTTTCTCATTCCCAATCAGAACCTGTTAGAAATGCTTGTCATATTGTACAGGAAATATCTTGCCTTCAGCTCATCACTGACACCAAACCTTGTCTCTCATTATTCAGCTACATGCTCTTTTATGCACAGGTTTATATTTTGAAGAGGATATATAAAAGAAAATAGATTCCATTTACATGCTATTTAGTGTAAAGAAAAAGAATCTAAAACAAGGACGAAGAGTCAGACACACTTTTTGCAGAGTTAAGTTGGTTAAAAGATATACAACAGGTAAAATTTAGTTTATTGGTCCTTTCTATTTTAGTCTAACAGCAAATGCCATTAGCTATTACACGCCAAGTGAGGGATTGTAAAGGTGGTTAGTCATTCAGCACATGGTATTTTATTTTTATCCATTTGATACCAAATAATTCTTTTCCTAGACATTTGTATACATTTTGACATGTATAAATACCTGTCTTCCTTAATTAATGAATGAAACTTCTTATTACTAGATTGGAGGAATATATGAATTTACCAACACTGGGTTTTACAATAAGACTGAGTTTGCAGAACTGATATTCCTTCAGTATGAACAAATAAAATCTAAACCTGAAATGCTTTCTTGGGGCAAGCTTAACCTAGTCACTAATTAAAAGCTGCAGGATAAAATGAAGAACATAAACAAATTTGGGAATTATCCATGTTATTATCCAAGGAGTGAGATGCAGCGCAACGAGACTGGAAGAGGGAAAGAACTGAGCAGAAAGATCTGCTCTGTCATCTGCATGCACGTATGTGTGCATGCGCGCGCGCGCACACACACACACACAGTCACACAGCCTCCCTACACACAGTTTTTCTTTTAGAGCACTTTTCATTTAAGTAGCTTGGTAGTATTCATGTTTGCAGAGCTCCCAGTATTCCCAAACCTTACCGCTTTATTTTTAGCTTTCAAGTTTTTGCTTCAGCTGATGAGAACAGGAAAAGAAGGTGGTATGTTTTATTGCTGGTAACAACTTGGAAATTCTGAGTAAAGAAGCCAATCAAGGCAGAAGGATTATAATAATTGAAGTACAAAATTTGCATATTTAGAGTATGGTTACTGAGGAATAACAATCCTTTGGTTATGCAAATCAACTCAGCTAAAGTGAAGGGATTTGCATATCTGGGAGAAATCTGTCACGTTATGCATTGGTAACTACATTCTAAGTGGCTGAAAGAACTGGTTTTTAACAGAATATTAAACAAAATTGCCAGTAGAATATTTTATTTCCTTGTAACACAGAATAAACTTAACTGATTTGGGGCCTGAAAAAACAGGTATTCTTGTTTGTAGGAAGCAATATCATTCAAAATGACAAAAGATACATTCAGCATGCCATAAAGCTAGAATTTTTAAGACTGAGATCGTGAAAACTTTCAGAGTTGTGTGTTACCAGTTGTGTTTCATCCTTTATGTCTATAGAAAGTGGTTTAAAGTAGCCCTTTTGTGACAGGATTGCAGAAACCATGAAATTTTAAGGCCACCTGTTAAGGTCTGCATAACAAAATAATGTGTACTTAATTTTAAATTTGGTGAATGAAGAAAAACAAGTTGGACTGAAAAGTTTCATAGCTACAGATCCTGGAAAAAAACTGCAGACTGAACTACTATAACATTTTTTTATTCTCTATTAAAATCAAGCAGAGTTAGCAGTAGATCAGAGGTATTACAATAAACCTACAGAAAAATAATAGGGAAATTGTCCTCTAAAAATTAGTATGTGGCAGTATTTGTACCATTCATGCATGGGCAAATAAATAATGTTACTTCTGGTTAATGTTTAATTCCCCTTTCCTCTCTTGTGATTGATACTCAGCTGTAGTTCAGATGTAAATGTAAAGCTGGCTTACACACTCTGGCCACTGCCTGCAAAAGAAATTGCGGTTTGGTGTTACACTGAAACATGGGCAAGAATTCATGCAATTGTGTTCAGTCTACGAAGTATTACTTATAATGCATGTTCAGAGGCATGATCACTTTCCACAGACAAACCATGGAGGAAAGTGAACAAGGTGCTTTAAAGACCTGGCTACCGCTCACATGCAGAACTTGTGAGTGAACTGCAGTGTGGTCTTTAGAGTACTTACCATCTTCTGTGGGCACATAGATATTCAAATACAGACAGTCTTCATTTTGATCTTGAACGTATGTCACCACAGTATCCAGATTGGCTGTAAACCAGACGGGCAGCATGTCATTGAGCAGTGACCTCTCATCCAGGTACTGCGGGCAGACGGCGGCAAACTGTGTGGCGTTGCGGACACCCGTCCAAGACGATGGTGGCTCCGGGGGCTGAAATCGCCTTTCTCCAGTAGGAGGAGAGGCATAAGGAACACCCAGGTACTGCTCCACTGGACCAAGGATCTCATTAGGCAAAGGTGTTCTTAAGCCACGTATTTTGCCGTAATTCGTGGTAACAACTGGGTATTGTGCTTGGCCATCAATGAGAGTAAATCTTATAGCCAGTGCAGTTATCCACAGGAGGAAGTTAGAATTCAACATGACACACACTGGGGTGAAGATCAAAGGCAGCCATAGGAGTCCCATTGGTTTTGACATTATTTAAATCAACATCAGCAGGGCTCTTTTTTCCACAGCCAGGAGAAAAGTAATCAGTCAAGGAAAATGAAAACTAACAAAATAAAAAAGTAGTCAGAAGGAGATGAAGTGAGAGAAAAAGTAACCTTGTTCAGGGAGCAAAAACCCCAAAGCTGATGCGTGGTAGGTGCCTCAGCTGACTGGCTGCAGACAAATCCCAGTGTCAGAAGAAACAAGGGACTGTTTGCCCCTAAGGCCCATCCCAGATTTCAGCTTGGCTTAATCCTGGCAACACACAGCACTTTCCAGCAACTAGTGTGTGGGGAGATCTGCAGTTATTCCACTTCCACAGCAAAATGGCTCCTTCTGGTGAAGTCCAGCCCACTAAGTCAGCCTGTGGCCAAGAGAAAACAAACAATTCAAATCAACTGAAACATTCATATTGGCATAAATCTAAAAAACCCACACCAAACCATATAATTAAATTTACACACCACTTCCATGCCAAAGCCCACAAATGTTTTATGAACTTTAGGCACCATGGTTAGCTATGTGTTTCCGAAGATTTGTAAGGTAAGAGAGCTGAAAACTGAAGCCACAGACTTGTCAGAGGTTATGGCGCAAACCAAACATTTCCGCTTCTGTATACGCTTCCAAACAAAACCACAGCCCAAACACTGCTGCTTTCAAGAATGGCACCACATTTAAGTGCTAGCTTCAGGGTATTTTCTGTCCTAAATAAACAGCATCTCCTTTTTAAGCATATTTGCACTCCCACAAGAAACATTCATTAAATGTTTTGCCACACTGGATAATCTCTCTTTGTTGTGATATGACTTCTATAGAGTATTTTTCATGGGTATGCCTACTCTTCTGTATGACATCCTAATTTACCTCCATCTAATTCAGAAATTCCAAATAATGTAATAGCATTACATTAGTTCAAATCAAGTGTGAGAACAGTTACTCAATATTAGATACAAAATTATTGGTTTTCATATCTGGGTTGGGTTTTAGTTTTTTGTTTGTTTGTTGTTTTTTTTTTTTTTGTTCTATGTCTGACAAAAAGGAACACTGGAAGCTGAAAAGAAGAACAAAAAAGCATGATACAATCTCTCAAGTCAGATTTTGACCCACATAGTGTTACAATTATGTAATATTACGTTCTTGCACGCTCCTGCTTTTAATTTTTAGACAGAAGGCAATTCATAAAATAATTATCTTAATTCTTAATGAAAACCAAGTCACATAAATATGCTAACCATAACAAGTAGTATAAATAAACACACAGCACTTCTTAATACTTACATTCTCCTCCCTGCCCCAAGAAATGAAAAAGTTCATTTTTACCCATTATTCAACCCAAACCCACAGATAATTCTACACCTAAAGAGATCCTTGTTATAGGAAACTGGTGCTTTCCATTTGAAAAGATGAACACAGATTTATAGATAAAACTTATCTAAGTGGACTACCAGGTCCACTTTTTTCAGTCAGGGCTGTCTCACAAAGATGCACAATTAATTTCCAAAAGCAGAAAAAAAAAAAATAATTAGCTATTGGCAGTGATCTCAAATCAAAAAAACAGTCCTAAAACAAACCATTAAATAACCCAAACAACCCAAGAATAACCACAGCAGACATCTATGCAGACTGTTTAAGACAAGGAAAGTCTTTTGAAAGAAAGATATTTAATTCTTTCACAACCCCTGGAATTCTTCAATTATTTCATTTTAGCACTCATACTGCAAAATTTTTGAAACACCTGAACAACAGAGGCCAGAAAAATATCAGATATGTGTTATTTATGGTGAACCAAAAGTTCTATTGACACTTTCACTTGTAGATAATAGGCTTAAATGCTGTCTCCAAAGGACTTGCAATCTAAGTACAATTTCTGAAAGACGAATCAGTGACAGCTCCATCATGTCTCTCAGGGCACCACTAGGGCCATTAGTCCCTTCCTGAGCTGTGCTGCAGGAAGCCCTGTGCCCAGACCTATGCCCAGCCTGGATCTTGCCCTGACTAGGTCCCCAGATTGACCTTGGACCTGACTCCTCACCCTTGCTGGCCTGGTAATCATTGGACAGTGGCAGGGTCCTGTCCTTGTCCTCAAGCCCAGCCTCAATGGGTTCTTTAGGAGGATGCCCCATCAGCAAGAGTATCGCCCTGGCCCATCCTCCCCCATGGGACAGCCCTACTCTGGTTGTTCCCTGATACTCAAGAGTGGTCAGCCAGCTACTGGTCACTCAAAATTCCTCTTCAAGCATCTCCTTCCCCTCTGATTTTTGATACTGTCTTTTAACAACAGAAGTCTGCAGCAGGCAATTGATTTTGGGCAGTGTTCCCTCATGCTCTCTCCCATCCTGACTTTGGTACACTTTTCTGACCATGCAGCACAAACCAGATTTTCCAGTCATACTCAAATGAGGATTTAATCTCTGTTCAAGGAGGAACAACAGATCATATTCTCTTGATAACCACAATGCAGAAGTTTGTAATAACATGATAAGAAAAAGAAATGCGGAGTAAAGCACTGAGAAAATTGAGAAGGTAGAAGGACAGTGATCAAGATAATGAAAAAAAGACAGAGAAAAAGCCTTGTCTGGACAAACAGCAAATGCAAAAAAGAGGAAACAAAACAAGAAAACAAACTGGGAATGACAAATAAACAACAGTAAACACATTAACAGCATGGAGAGAATGAAAAATGACAACATGATGGAAAGTGGAAATCATCAATTGACACGCATACTAGAGATAATTCACAACTGTCACAAAGGTGACTTCATAAATAATATTTATCCATACAAACTACAGGGTGTCTTTGGATCAAATATCTGGTGATATGCCATTATTTTGAATAGGGTGAACAGACAGGAAAAGGGAAACATTCATTATTGACCTGGAACTGAATTTGCTATAGGATTCCTTATCTAGCAAATCAGACCAACAAAAGTTAGGTTTATGGGTATTAAATCCACTCATACAATGTGCCTTATTTTCCCTTGTACCTTAATATGAGCATACACAAAGTTTGCATTTCTGATTCATGCACATGGATTCAAGATCTAAATGTCTACATAAGGAACCAAATCATTGGCTAACTCACAGAATATAGCCAGCTTTGTCAGCCCCACTGTCTGACCTATAACAGACCTGCAGCCTTTGCCGACCAGTGCAGAGACATAAACAAAGAGCAGATAGAGAGAAGTGCATTAACACAGGTAAGGTATATACCATAAAAGAGCAATTCTAAGATGATAAGTCACAATAAAACCACTATTTGTTGTAACAAGTTCTAGTTATTAAAAGTTATTGTTGTTAGCCATTTAAACGGCAACAGAAGCAATCAAATTTTTTTAGTAATTACTTATTAAACAGGTCTTTTCCAAAAGTTTACATAAATAATAAATTATATATGACCACTGTTTACAGTCACATGAAGAAAATTGTTTTGCAAAGACAGCATTAGGCCTTCTTTTCAGTTTATTGACTTACTACTAGAGAAATTACCATTTCAATAAGGTTAGTTTCACACTATGAAATACATACACATTCATACACAGAGAAAGATACATGGAATAATTTTCAGCAAGAATATCAAGAGATAAGAAAGAGGCATGCTAGCTATACATTCGTGAACTAGCTGATTATGCTATATACATCATTAAAAAGGCTGGAAGATGCAAACAAGGAATCCCAGACTGCAATTACAGATTAATCTTAAATCAAAAACTCTATGCATTTTAGAATGCTTTTGGATATTCACTAAATCAAAACCAGTTTGATGCACATCTATATGCATCCAGTCAGCTGTTTAATACACCTTTACATACTGAGTATACAGGAAGAAACGTACTTGTAATATCTTTATTTATTATCACTAATACTGTGGATTTTTTCCATTTTTATTTTTTATTTATTATTTTATTACTCCTTCAAGTATTAGAAAAATGTGTACAAACTTGCTTACAAAAACTTACTAGTTGGAAGCATTACCCACTCAAGCAATCCAAAGCAATCAATCCAAATAAAAATATTTTGTTTAAAACGGTAACTTCTGGCAACACAATACACAAAGAGAAGTCAAAGGAGATCTGAGATCACATATCCATACATGACTTCTTTACTGGCACAGAAGTATAATTTGAGACTAATGAGACATTTATGACCTATGAAGTAAATGCAGATTGAAGTTAACAGGGATGTGCATCTCTTAGAAGCACCATTTGTACTCAATTATGAATCTATGCCCCAAGCCACACTTACAGATGCTTAAACAGTCTATGAATCAGGCCTTCAGGGCTAACCTGATGGTTTGCAGGATCTGCATTTAGCACTTTTTCAGCTTGAGCAGATGAGTATGTAAGTAGCACTATACTAATTCTGTACCTGCTGGGGAAATATGAGATGGTTTAAAAGACCTCTTTGGTTCAGGATAGAACAGGAAACACTGAAGTGATTTCAACGTTTTTTGAACTGCTTCTCCAGGTCATGGACAGTCAAAAGAAAACCAAACACAAATATAAACTATATGAGAGCAAGGGACTATGATTTCCTAGGGTTTCTCAGACTTTATCTAAACCAACTAGTGCAATACTGTGCACCTCAGCTTTCAGTCACTGACCACTTTCGGTCTCTGTCCCTTCTGCTCAAATTCCCTGGGGCAAGGTTTTTTATATGTACGTAGGCTTGATCTCAATACAAAATCAGGGCTAAATACCCACATAACTCTCTTTAGACATATGTTCTGAAAGCATAGAGTTGGCTTGATTAGCTGAACCCTGGCTAGTCACCAGAACAAAAATAACAAATAATGTAATCAATAAAACTTAATTTTCTCCTTATACTGATATTTTGTACAGTATTTCACAGAATATGGGAATTTAAAAAAATATTTCATTTACTAAGAACATTAATTTTGGCTTTTTTGTGTGTGGGGAGGGGTGTGTGGTTTGTTGGGGTTTTTTAATAAAAGTAATTTAAAAACATCCTGTTTTAAACATACATAAAACTCTGTAATAAATGTACTGGTAGAAGACTGTAAATAAGAACTACCCAAGACAGCAATTTTTGAATATGCCTACAGTATCAACTTTAGCAATACATACATACATATACATATATATATACACACACATATACATATATACATATATATATACACACACACACACACATATATATATATATATATATGAAATTTGGAACTTCAGCCCAAAATTAATCACACTGTGATTTTCCATAAAATCTCTTCCCAAAGCAGGTTTAAATGCAACTCTAACTCAAATTCAGCACTACAACCTCTTAAATGTCACTGTGTTCAAAATGTTTGCTCAATCACACAGGAACAATTCTTTCAAATACCAGTAAATGCACACTGGATTTGTCTACCATTTTTCAAATAAAAAACAATTATAATTTCTTTAGGTTTGTGGAGGGGTTTTGGGGTTTTGTTTTTGTTTTTTTCATTTGTTTGTTTGTTTTTCCCCAGGTTCTAGGACTATTTTCTTGTTACACTGCAACGAGGTAAGCTTTGTTCTTCCTCATGCTACGTAAAGTCATTCAGAAAAGTCAGACAAAGTCATAGCGAACAACACAAAGGAACATCAATCATGAACTAATGGGGAGTTTCTGGAGTAGATTACCTAGAAGGTTGGTGGGAAGGTTATTAACTGAAATTGAGAAATCAGATATATTTTAAATCTCAGAACTGCAACAGTAGCAATGCCTGCCTTCAAATTAACATGCAGCAGAGTCTTATGAGAAATTATTTTTCATAATAGAAGCTATATGTTTATTTTGTTGGGTTTTTGTAAGCATTTTCCAGTAAGAATAGATTTCGACAATGTATTATTAAAATACTATTAAAAAAAAAGCCACCTCCCAGCACGCCCCACCTCCCCATCCCCCCAATCAAACAAATCAAAATCAAATCCAGACTTATAATAGCCCTAACTTACCATTATAAACTTTGCTAGGGATGAGTATGTGACCTCTGTACCAACATTATTAATGTATTGACCAAGTTATACATCAGTATGATTTCTGTGGTATCACACTGCTGTTCAGTCACAGCAATTCAACAGGTAATAGGGATTGGAGGGGGTTTTAGTGGTTCAGAATACCATCATTTGTCTTCTACATCACATTCTAATGTATCTTATTAATTCACAGTTAATATTCTCTGGAAGGTTTAAAGATGAAAAGAAAGTAAAACATCAGTGATACAAATTCAAGAACTGTGATATCTCCTTTCTTAAAATGAAGATAAATTCCAAGTATAGAAACATCACTGTGGACCTTGAAGTTGGTCTTAGATTTATGGTTAAAAATAACTGAGAACAAAGATAGATAATTCATATTATTTTTTAAAAAATCTAGAAATAAACCCTGAAAAGCAATGCAAATTATATACAAAGATAAAATAAAATAGATATTTTTCCCCCCAAATATCACGCTGCATTTACCTTCTTATGAATTTCTTCAGTGAGTCTCACAGATAGGCTTGGAGTGTCAGCAGGTCCCTCAGGTTAGAATCTACAATCACCATTTACTTTTCAGAAAATGGACACACATTTATTTCATATCATTGTTTCTTGCTTGCAGCTAGACTTCCTTGTGAATTTTGAAGTCCCATACACTCTCAAACAGAATGATAGGACTATAAAGAAAGGCTGTGTGGTCCCTACATAGTTTTTGGAAACTGCAATTCTCTCCATAAAAAAAAAACAAACAATTTGAAAAGCAAGCAAAGGGAAACAAAAAGTGTGATCATCACTCCTTTTCAAGTAAAACTAAAGAAATACACTTCTTAAGCATTTTACACTTCTGTAAAAAATCAGGTGTTTGGAGCTAACTATAAAAAGCTGTTGCTGAAGAATCACAGATATGGTTTCCTGTAGAGGAATTATAGGGAAATGAAGGCAGGTTAATTAACATTGATAATACACAGCTGTGGATTTGCTTCAGGGGTGGAGGGTTGGCTGCCGTGGATGATGTGCAGCTGTGGCTGGTTCCTGCTAAGTAGTTAAATAGCTCTAAGGCGTATGGCAAAGTAGCACTGGAAGAAGCAGAGGGAGGACAGCGTGTGTGTGCTCTGGATGTAGGAGAGGCCCTAGGAGAAGCAGAGAGAAGAAGGGGTCCTGGTGATGGATACAGCAGGGACAAGAAGCAGGGTGGACTGGCCTGAAGAGGATGAACAAACAGCACAGACAGTAGATGGACTGTTGAAACCTCATGGGGATTGGCAGTTGTGCTGAGGCAAGGTGTGAGAGCTACTTATTGAAGTTCACATGGTATGTGAAGGTAAAAGCCTTGTTGCAGCCAGCTAGTTTTGATAGTGCTGTGATGGTTTCCCATATTTTTTTTCCCCTGTATTTAAAATGTTAAAAAAAAGCGTTTTGGTGAGGAGGACCCAAGACTAACTGGAAATGCTCAGTCAAGACAGTTGCAGTTATCTGACTAAGATTTGAACTCTAATTTCAACTGGTGTTGCCATAAAAAGCATGGAAAAATTTCAGTGGTTGGCCAATTCTCCTGATACTTCCTGCTTCTTGAGATAAATTAATGAAGATTGCAAATAAACATAAGGTTTCAATATTGGGATGGAAAAAATGTGGCATAAACTGTTTACAAACATACTTGAAACTACTAGCTATTCCAGGTGTGTTCCACTTCTGATCAAAATTTGACCATTCATGATATAAATTTAAGCTTCCTAGGACTGAATGGACACTGTAGCCATTCAAATGTCTCGCGCTACAATGCAGAAGAGGTCATGACACACTCTCAAATAATATAGCAACAATTAACTTTTGCTGCAAGGTAATGTGACAGGGTACTAACTCTTTTCTTTGCTCTGAAAGAGTCCAATGCCTAAAATATGACTGTGGACTATGATTGCAAGATATATTTATTTGATAGTCTATTTGTTTAATTGTGGCTACAAAGTCTTAAGAAAATACTGCTTTTCAAGTCCATATTTTAGGGAAATGTACGAAAAACAGCATCAGTACAAACTAGCACAACTGTGAATTTCATTTCCAGCTTCTACGTCTAATATGACCCTGTAAAAGAAATACAACACGCTCTGAGTCTTTTTTTTTGTCACACATCTGTTTTCTTAAATTCAGATATGTTACTCCAAGAGAAAAGGTTATGATCTGAAACAGGATGTTTAGACCTGACTTCCTGTGCGGCAAAAGCTCCTGTAAAATTCCTTATTCCTGGAAAATGAAAATAATTCATGAGTATAAAAAAATGAAAAATACAAAAATCCCTATTTTATACTTTTTGTTTAGGATTGCAGAATAGAACTTTTAAATTTAAGCCTTCAAAAATATTAAAGATCATTATCTATTACCACTGCATGACATAAAAAATGAACATTTTTAACATGGACTGGGTCTAACTTCTCTCCAATAAGAAAGGTCAAATGACTGAAAAAGAAAATTCTTAAGGGAATCTATCAGGTTTTGTCTAAATAATAAACAAAGAAACTTACAGGTCTTATACCTCTCTTTCTCTTCACCCTTAAGCCTATGTATGTACCCTCCTCAAGGATGGAAGAAACTAAATCTATTGTCTGAAACTGAGGGACTGATTGTTAGGCAATTTGATTCCTAAGACAACTTAATTATTAGAACTTGATATCTTCCTGTTGGCATTCCAGTCAAAGAGGAAACAACAAATGTTAGAATAACAAAAAATGTTGGGAAAAGCAATTTAAACCAGCTAGGCATATAGCCCCCCCTGCCCAGTATGTTATATGGCAAAAAAACCCAGTTGCTGCTCTATTGCATAAATGCCTGAGACTGGGTTATACAGGAGACACAGGCATGACATTTTCATTTCATTACCTAGCTCAGTTACCAGGTGGTGATACTGCCTTCATTCATATGATAATGTCAGAATTATGCACTCATCTTGGAAATGGGATAGTTGAGTGACTACTTTCGTTAACCTGAAGAAAGCTGAACTCTCACCTCCCATCTTTGAAGTTACAAAAGTTAGATTTAAAATAAACAGACTTAAAATAAAGCTCGGATGGCTATGAGGATTGTGAGCAGCATTGTCTTTTGCTCAGATTCTCATCCTTGGCCTATAAGAAAACTTAACTTTGCAGCCTTGTAAAGCTGAAACTCTGCTGGACAGGTATTCTCCCTTACAAGCAAGCTTTATGCAGTTTGTAGGAGAATCACTTCATGAAATACAAATTGGGACTGGAGATTCTTCACTATGCTATCATGTCATGAAACTTTTTACAGCTTACTCTTCCCTTTTAAGTTTTCTTTCTTTGCTAGAAGTTGGACAACTTCACCAGCAGAAGGGAAGAACATCCCCCAACTTTTGTTTCTGTGCTGCTATACTCCTAACTTAATGGGCTTTCTCCTCCTAAATGCTGGCTTGAGCCACTCTTATTTTAGAGGAGAGAGAGGTTGCCTCAGCAAGAAAAGCCTTCACAAAATGTTATGAAGGATGAGATCACCAGAATCACTTGCTAGATCTTAGAAGAGAATAACAAGGCAACCATTCCTATGCTGCCTTCCCCTCTCCCCACGAAACACTGAGTTTGAAAGCCTGCCTGGGAGACAGTCCATGTCATATAATCTACTTATTGTCCTGTCTATACTGAATTCATAATGAAGTGTGAAATTCTTAACTTTCTAATTGATATAAGTACTGTTGTGAATTATATTATACACTGTGGACCCCCCTAAAGTTAAGCAGATTATTACCATAGAGAAGTCCCATTTTGGATCCAGATTTTGGTCTGCTTTTAGGCCAGTGCAGTAAGCGCTGGAATTTAGGTCTAAGCAGTAAAGTAAATAAGGCCAGAGCACTGCCTTCAGCACCGTCTTGCCACAGTATTCATACCTTTCAGCCAATGCACAGGCATTACCAGGGAGCAGGACAAGCTGGAGGTTCTCAACAGAAAGTAAAAATAAGGCTTTTTTTTTTTTTTTTTTTAAGGTAAGAAGGGTTTTCTCTATAGAGATGCTAACTGTGCTATGCTGTGGGGCCTTAGGGGCAGAGAACTGGATCTGGACCACTTTATTTACAAAGAGACATACCCTCATAGACAGCACCAGATATATCTCTCCTCCACAGTGATGGATGCCAGAAGTCCAAGGCTGACTGCCTGCTTTTATGTAGGGTACATTTTTTGCTTAAATATGGGAAATGGGGGGGAAAAATAGAGGGTTTGTTCCCCCATAAAATTAATGAAATATGGCTGTAATCTTACATCAGATAGGTTGACAAACCTTTCATATGAGAGGATGTACACAACAAAAACAACAGCAAGAGTGGGATTAATTTTCAAATCCACAGTAAAGGCTGAGTAAATATCAAGCAGTCCAACAAAATTTTGAAGCCTAAGAAACAGACTTCTTAAATTCTATCCCTTTGGAAATATGAATTCTAAAGTTGTTACCCAAAGTAGCAATAAGATATACTACAAAGAATAATTCCACACATAAGATTGAAATAGATGTCTTGATATCAGTTACTTGAGTTTTGAAGGTTCTTAATAACTATTTTTTCAACTTTATCTATTTGTTGCCAAAAAGGGCATCAGGAAAAGAAAGTTAAGATGGAATGAGAAAAGAAAAGGGTATTAAAATCGAATATTTTGTAGGTAATTTTCTATTCAGTTAAAAAGGTCCTCCATTTCCAGCTCCACCCTCCCCAAATGATAAAAATCAGAACATTTTTCACGGTCTTTTAACAATTCTGAAAGAAATCTCAGAATTACTAAGTGAATGCTTTTCTCTTAGGTAAAAAATATAAAATAAATTTCTTAAAATTATCTGCATGACAGACCCTATCATTCTACTACACGCTTAACTTCAAAGCTATCTCACATTTAGTTAATTATATTTTTTTCCATCAAAGGCTTTTCATAAATCTAACACAATATATCATATTTTCTTTGTAGTGTGTAGAACTGGTATCAGAGTAAAAAAGGAAAGCCAACAAAAAATGTAGTTATTGTTATTTCTGTTCCTGCTCACCCTTCCATTCCCTATTGGAAAGTTTCTATTTTTGCATAGCAAAATGAAAAGGTACCTCCTCTACTTTGGACACATCACTAAAGCTCCCACTTTTTTGTTGTCCCACTAACTTTGTGTGAAAATTAGGTATTTTTTCTAAAGCAGAAGCATATGCTTCAGGCAGCAATTCTTCCTACTGTAAAATAGGTATTTGACACTAAATATTATTTGAAGCCAAACCATGAAAACATCCTGAAGCTTGTTTAAGGAGCCCAAGTAATTAGCCTAGATTAGACAACTAACTGTCTGATAGTTGAAGTACAGCAAGATGACTTTTTCACATTTTACCAATATGTACATAATTAGAACTGTGATACACAAAGTTAAGAAACTTGTAATTTTCCTGTTAGTTTCATACATGAATGAAGTCCTTGTGAGTAAATCAGGTAGATCATGTTCTGCTATAAGTTTCTAATAGGCTTTTTTTTCTGTTCTTTCATTAGTTCTGCTGATGGTTGATTAAAGATCATGCAGCATCCATTGCTACGAAATTCAGTATACAGTGTTTAGACTACACTTCAAGTGTTTTCTTGCCTAGTATTCAATTCCCATTATCCTTTAATTTTTATTATTGCTATTAATAGTTCCCATAGATATCTCTGTGTTACTTTGAAAGCTCCTCTGCATGGTACCTTCCTTGAAGCAAAAACATCATACTAACCAAAAATATCTGCCACAAACTAATGCGGTCAATTAATAGAACAGATGGAGGTCAGGGCAGACAATTAAATCCCTTTGACAGAGGAAAAGATTATTCTACCTCATATTGGAGATATGTCAGTAATTCCTGTCTGATCTGACTTACACTTTTATTCCTCAAAATAATTCCTTCCATAATGCCTTCTTTGGCATGACAGAGAAAGATACATAATTTAAGTCTTGCTTGCTGCTGCATATAACTATTTATTTTTAAAGTGATGTGAAAGTGCACCTGTGTTTTATCAGCAGTATTTTTACTGATACCTAGAACAAGAATATCACATCCTTTTTGCTTTTGTTTAGACAGCTGCTATTCTTCTCAAAGTCTGCCCCCCAGGATGATATAACTATCACCTTGGCAAGTTGTTAACCACTTCTTTTTGGAATTTAATATTGTTTCCCATAGGCACAGGAGACAACCATCCAGGAGTCCTGATTCGTTATTTCTCTGGCTCTGATTTCATGCCGTATTGAAATCTTACAACAATTTTGGCATATTTGTATCAATTGTATTTCCTAAACTCTTGCACTGAGATAATTGTGTTTCTGGACACCAGATCTAAACTGCTAATACTAAAACCTGTAAGTACTGTTGTCATATTCTGGCAATATTGAGTACATGCTTTATA
The DNA here is from genome assembly GCF_023634155.1 of Falco peregrinus. Lineage (NCBI taxonomy): Eukaryota > Metazoa > Chordata > Aves > Falconiformes > Falconidae > Falco > Falco peregrinus. Next base: position 23,844,622 of record NC_073724.1, read on the forward strand.
TTTTGAACAAAAAGGTTTGGACTACCAGAAACTCAGAGTTATTTCACTTTTTTCTGATTTTTCTGATCCCCTGCCTGTACATTTCCAACACTAAACCATAAACAGCCATAGGTAAAAATTGTTCAGATGAGGATTTAAATGAAATTATCCAGGAGATAATAAAAAATAAAAAAAAAAAAACACAAAAGACCCCCAACTTTGCATCAAATGACCGCTATCTTTTTTTTTAATTATAGAACATTTGGGAAAAAAAAGTCTGATGTTGCAGTCCTGAACATCAGAGTCATAAGCCCAAAAGTTTTGATAACTCTTTAACTCCATTTTTTAAATTAACTCAAAAACTTACTGTGGTAATATTTCAAAGATAACAAGCTCAGAATCCTGTTGCACTAATACTGTGCTAATATTTAAAAGCACTGAAAATTCCACACTCTAAAAGTCAATGAAGCTGCCAAGACAGTGATTTTTTAGTATTGTTGCTGTGATTGCTCTGTCCCAGCTCCAATTTCCATAGAGGAAATTCTAATACATTCATTTTCTTTGTCAAGTTCATCTATTGAAAACTCTTGCTTTGTAAATTAATGAACTTAGATTACTTCGTTTCTACACTGTCATCAAAGGTTTGTCTTTCAGATACATGTTCTTTAATGAATTCTGCTTTCAAACTAATTTACAGTTTATGCTGAAAATAGCAGATCTGAATTTCTTGTACCCTTGTGTAGCTTATTACCTCACTGTTTATACTTTTGGTTTTAGTTATGACAGCTTCTAAGCGTATGGAAAACAGATTCTGGTTCTGCCATTCACACCACTGCACTCAGTTGTATTTCACTAATACTTAATAAAAAAAATCTGAAATAAACCTTATTTCAGTAGCTTTTAAAATATTTACTTCCATTCATTTGGCCAAATAATGTTAATTTCTTGCAACTACCCTCCTTTAAACAGACCTGTAATAACAATAGAGGCTCTCAGTCTTTTGTCCATCACCTAGCTTTTCAAGTGACTGATTGTCATTATGCAAACTTGTAACATAATTTTTGTGTGTTTTTCGCTCTTTTTGATACTTCCAGGTAATGCGAGTGAAAGGGACGTATTGTTGTTTTAAATCCATGGGAAGAAAATTTGAATGCTCTTATGTAAAGATCACAGGATCATAGACTGGTTGAAATTGGAAGGGACCTTTGAGGTGAACTGGTCTAACCCCTCTGCTCAAGCAGGGACACCTAAAGATTGCTACCTGGAGCCATGTCTATACAGCTTTTAAGTATCTCCAAGGATGGAGATTCTGCAACATCTCTGTGCAACCTGTGCCAATATTCTGTCACCTGCACAGTAAAAAAGTAGCTTCTGATGTTCAGATTAAAAAAAAAAAAAAATCAATATGTAACAGTTACCCAGATAAAGTACTATTTTCTTTAAAAGAAAATATATTGAAAAGATTGGGGCATATGCAATAAACACTATTTTTCACTCATGATAGTTATACCATAATCACTAGAAACATTATCCACATGAATATTTTTGCTAACAATAGCCTTCCAATCAATTTATTGAATACTTATATTCTTACAAGAATTCAGTATCAGACACTTAAAATGTCATTGAAACAAGCCAATCAACTATCATTCAAATGAAAAATGAATTTTAATTCCCCAAAGATAGCTTGCATTTTCAAAGCAAAATGACATAGAAAAAGAGCATTTGAAATAAATAATTTGAAACGTGAATTATAGCTAAATTTAAGTTAGTGTGTGATCAGTTTATGCTGTAATGTCATTTTAATTGGCCTGCATTGCAGAATAGAAAAATTTCTTCAGAATTTTTGTTACATTTATAGGTTTCCCAATTCTAATAATTATCATAATAGGTCTTCATAATTCTGTCAAATGTCTCCAATTTGAGGTTTGGGTTTTTTTTGTCATTGTTAATTCTCTAAAATCAATAGAACCAAAGTACCTTGGTCAGAATAACATGAATATCATATGTACAGATAACTTAATTTCCCCAAAGAATCTTGGCAATGTGCATGCACTCACCTTGTAAAAAGACAGGAATGCTATTACATGAGTTTGGATAGAATTCAGATCAGCTTCAGAAAAGCAAACCTGGACATGGAAATAACTTTTGCTTAAAAAAACACCCCTCTTTTATTCCTTGAATTAGTAATATATAAATATGGTGCAAGTGTTTTTCTACACAGTGAAAATTAAATGGTAACTTTAATTGAAAATTAGCTATAGTGATAGTTATTTTCTTTTATATCACTCATTACAAAGTAGGTATGGTTCATTTGCTTACTAATATGTTGTATCTGGAAGTTCTTTCCATACTTTTTTGGGGATTTACATTTCAGGTCATTCTATGTGTAAATGTATCTTTTTTGGAAGGTTGCATGGCAAATGGAAGAAGAGTTATCTTTTAGAGCTTTACACAAAGCTTTGTATATTTTTTTATAGAAAAATAAAACTAAATTAAAAATATCTACAGTGAAAAAAGATAATTCAGACTATTGGCACACTTTAGTAATATTTCATAATTAAGACAAAGTTAGGCTTTCTGCAAGTACTCTTGCACAATACACGCAGAAGATATTGGTCTTAAAGGCTGTCTACAGGCAGTCCAAATACATGACTTTTAGTCTAACATTCTATTTTGGTAACGTTATTTAAGTAAGAGTAGACTGCAACTAAGCATAACAGATTCCTTGTTATTCATAGGCAATTTTCAGAGATTTGCATCTCATCTTTATGAATCAAATCCATGACATATGTCTACCCTTAACAGTAGTTACAATCACAGGGGTATAACGTAGCATAGGAAATATCACCTATGTACATTTAAAGCAAAGCACAAAGTCTCAAATGATAGAAGCAACAAAAATTTTTCAATATGATTAACTCCAGTGATTGCAAACTACATTAGAATTAAATGCATGATTTAGTTCCACATAAAAGAGCTTTGTTTCCACCATGGAGAGCCAAAACAAATTTTAATAGACATTTGATTGCAGATTATTATTTCTTACACCAACAAAACTTGCAGATTTTTAATATTATAACAGCACAAAATTTTGTCACTTATTTGTTAACATCACATTAAAACATAAAAATTTCAGCTGGTTTTCCTAACTTTCTGTGAATAGTTGTGTAAGCTTTAAATCCATGTTCATGCTGTGAGTGCAGATGGGCAAATCTTTGCTACCAATACAGCTGCAACCAGGTGAAAAAGACAATAGTATTAGTTCATACCTCTTCAGAAGTAGACTACAATGCCTGAAAACAGACAATCTGCATTTTACTTGACCTGAGTGGTTTCACCTACACACAAATAATTCTGAACTTTTTTCAGGTAGTGGATAACAACATTATGATATTTGTATTCTGTTCCCTTTCTTGGGCTTTTTCCTTGGGAAACAACTATGGAATGCAAAGAAGTACATATAAAAGGAAATTTTTGTGTTTTTTAAAAAATAATCTTGTAGAAAGAGTATTTTAGAGACATTCAGCTTCCATATTTAAAGTTCAATAAAAAATGCTGTATATATGTATTTTTTGCATAGTCAGTAGAAAATAAAAACAAAATACTGCTCTAAAATGTACAATACCAGATATCTGGGTCTAAATTGGCATGCAATTAAAACTAAATTATTTTGTATTTACATATACAAACAAATTTACCTTCAGAATCAAATAGTGATTTTCAGTTCTAAGACATTTTTACAAGCAGTGTGGCTTCCTGCTGGCAAAAGCATTTTATTTTTTTCTTTGAAAAAGAAAGAAATATGCCATCATCTTCCCTAGTCACACAACAGCTGTATCAATTTGTTTTCAGGGCAGTGATTAGCATAATTGTGGTGGATTACTTGCATTTGGCACAGAATAGAAATAATTCAGTATTTTTCATCATTAAAGAACTACAGAATCATAGAATCATTTTGGTTGTAAAAGACCTTAAAGATTGAGTCCAGCTGCATACCTAACACCCAGCTCACTACACCCTCCTTTCAGGTAGTTGTAGAGAGTGATAAGGTCCCTTCCCTCAGCCTCCTTTTCTCCAGATTAGATAATCCAGGTTCCTTCAGCAGCTCCTCACAACACTTGTTTTTTAGACCCTTTCTTTACCAGTGTCACTGCCCTTCTTTGGATGCCATGCTACGGTTTCCCCAACCTATGCAATACTAGGATTTTTAAAGACACAATTAAATGAATACCCAGTCAGCTTCTCAAAACCAAACCCCAGACCATTTTGCTCTCCTCCACCCTTCTTAGCAGCACTGCCATTCCCAAATTAATTCCTAGCAGTACAGAACAACTCTGTCTCATTTTGTCAGCATTCACTGCCCAGAAGAAAACCTCTGAAGAGCTCTTCAGTCCTCTGTTTCCCATGAGATGCACTTCCAGAGGATTGAGGTAAATTAATAATAATAAATAATCCTGAGTATCAAACACAAGATTTATATTCAGAACAGTATCCAAATAGTCTCCATGTAACTTATTAGTTAACCTCAGAAGTGCATAAACTCCCAGAGACCCTCTCTTTTGCATGATAATGCTCTCTGAGGTCCAGAGCCACAGTAATTTCCAGGTATACTTTTAGATGTAACACTCAAAATCCCAGTAAATATTCTAAGCACCTGAAAAGCTCACTGAAACCACAGTTTTCTCTAGACACACAAAAAATACACTTCTGCACTGACCAGACACCCAGCATCTCACATATGTTTGTTCTCAGATCAAAAGGGGCCACTTTCAGTTGTAGATAGTGGACACCTATTTTTTGCTAAATGAAGTAGTCTACCTGTGAGCTTGGTGTCTAGCAAATCAATAGGGATCTAGACCAGGGGTCCTCAAACGACGGCCCGTGGGCTGGATACAGCCCCCCAGGGTCCTCAATCAGGCCCCCAGTATTTACAGAACACCCCGCCTCCCTGCCCCCCCTGCGCCCCCCCCCCCCCCCCCCCTCAGGGGTTGGGGGGGGAAACCAAGCAGCCGCAGATAATGGCCTGCCACTTAATTCATGCGCTGGCCCCCTGTTTAAAAAGTTTGAGGACCCCTGATCTAGACAGTTATTACAATCTAGAAAACTATACAGAACATGGAAATATAGGTACATAAGTTTGAGTGTTCAACACTACAAAGAGCTAGCACATATGACCTAGGACTTGGGGGATATCCAGGCTTTCTGGAGTGGTGCTAGAAGTTTTACTCCTAAAATTGTACTAGAATTCTGTTTTTAAGAACCCAAATCTCTTTCAAAGAACCAAAAACCTTAATTCTTCTGATATTAGTAGACAACCTTGCGCTATAGCTAGCATACTCATCCATGAAATTAGTTGAAAGTAGCCACAATTAAAGTGTTACTCAAAAGTTTCAGCTTTACATAATTTCTTAAAAGTTCAGAAAAAAAAACCCCAAACTTTTTGATTCTATCATTAATGATTTTTCACCCATTTTATCCCAAAATTCCACTTCTGATATTGAGCTGCCTATAGTGCTATTTATAGTGCTATATTTGTGTTAAAACTAATCAGTTATGTTCATACTAGGCCATTTACTTTAATGTTTTGCATGTTTTATAAGCATGCATAGATAATCACTGTATGATATTAGACAAATCTTAGAATCATCAAATGGTGTGAGTTGGAAGGGACCTTAAAGATCATCTAGTCCAACTGCCTTGCCATACGCAGGGACGCCTTCCACTAAACCAGGTTACTCAATGCCCCATTCAGTCTGGCCTTGAATACTTCCAAGGATGGGGCATCTACAACCTCCCTGGGCAACCTGTTCCAGGCCTCATCGCTCTCACTGTAAAAAATATATTTTAAAAGTTATTTTACACCCACTCTAAATCTAACTTCTTTCAATTTAAAACCATTGCCCCTTGCTGTGTCAGTACAGGCCCTGGTAAAAAGTCTCTCTCCACATTTCTTATAAACTTCCTTTATATACTGAAAGGCTGCAATAAAGTCTTCCTGGAGCCTTCTCTTCTCCAGGCTAAACAACCCCAACTCTATCAGCCTTTCTTCACAGGGGAGGTGTTCCAATCCTCTGATCATTTTTGTGGCCCTCCTCTGGACCCACTTGATCAGGTTCACGCCTTTCTTGTGCTAGGGACCCCAGAGCTGGACACAGATGGGGTCTCAGAAGAGGTGAATGAAAGAACTTACCTCCCTTGACCTGCTGGCCACACTTCCTTTTATATGGCCTTGGATAGGGGCTTTCTGGGCTGCAAGTGCACATTGCTGTCTCATGTCCAAATTTTCATCAACCAATATCCCCAAGTTTGTTCTATGCAAGGCTGTTCTCAATCCACTCATCACCCAGCCTGCACTGGTATTGGGGATTGCCATGACCCAGGTGCAGGACCTTACACTTGGCCTTGTTGAACTTAGTGAGATTCTCAAGGACCCGCTTCTCAAGCCTGTCAAGGTCCCCTGGATGACATTCCTTCACTCAAGTGTATCAATTGCACCACTCATGTTGGTGTCATCCACAGACTTGGTGGGGGTGTATTCATTACCTCTATGCCATTGATATGGCATTTAATAATATTGTTGCAGTGTAGACCCTTGAGGGGCAGCACTTATTACTGGTTTCCACCAATAACCAATGGAGCCCTCGGTTTCGTAACCTACCTTACAACCTGTATAAAAAGGGTTACATGATATGGTTGACTCCTGTTCTAGAAATTGGAGTTGATGATCCCAGAGATGATCTTCTGTCAAGTTGTTTCTAAAAGCAACTTAAACTGCAGTGTGCAGAGCTCAGATTAAGTCACGGGGACTCCAGGAAGATAAAAGATTTTGCTGTTAAACAGAGCGATTTCTTTTATATAAATACTGAGGAAGGTAGCTGCTGAATGGCTAATGGGAAGCAATTTAGTAAAAGATATAGATGGTCTTCCCTTGCCATATTACTGAGTTCTCCAAACAAAACAAACATAACATTGCAGTCTTGTGGTTACTCAGGAAGATGCAGCACGTTTTGAACCTTCATAAGATGAAGACAACTGCTTACATGTAATTCATTTACACTGGTATATTCAAAAGCTTCACTGTTGTTCTTAGAAAACAACAATGAGGGGTTTTGAACTCTTTTTTTAAGAGTTAAGAGGTCCCTGTAAAAACAGATATAACACTGCTACTTGTTCAGTACAATAGATTTAAATTATGAGTCACAGTAATAAAACATTTTCAAGTTAAAGCACTGCAGACAGTAGTAAAATTTGCACGCCAGTTCTTTGAATTGAACATGACAACTTTAAAAAGCACCTTTAATCAATCAAATGAGCTGCCTATGCAAAACAGCGTGATTATTTCCCATTTTGCTTTCACTTGCTTACAATGTAATAATTCAGTGAACTCCTGTTGGCCATCCAGTCTGCATAATGTTGAAATTACGTAATTTTAACAGTTCTTTGTTATTGTTGTACAATGCTTTACATAATGTAGTGTTCAAATAAATTTTCTGCAAAATCAATTGTATTTATGGAATTGTTACTTAGATAAGAATAGTTTATGCTTCTTAAAGATTTAGGGTAATCACAACACATATTTACATTTTCCAACTGATGTCATCAGTGAAATTGTACTTTTAACAACAACAACAAATCACTACAAACCCATTCAACTATTTCCTGAAAAATTTTATTAAAGCTGAAGATTTTAGGGAAAGGTGTTAAAATTATTCAATCACATTGCCACCTGGAAGTAAGTTTAATGCCCTGGGAAGTTTTGGTGTTTATTTTTTCATATTTGAATAATATTTGCAAATGCTTCATATTTGCATTTCTCACTTGGGTTCTTCAGAATTCCACATATTGCTAGAGATCATTAGAGTTCACCTACATTTAAGTAGTTAAGGTCAGTCATACAGAAACACATAACTAAATATTGCAATTAAAAATGAAAGGATACATCAAATTCAGAGGTAAGGCACCTTTCATATTCATTAATGAATCTGAACATTTTCACTCCAGTATTCATAGAAGGTGGCAAACACACGACATCAGTGATGTAGTGAATCTGCTAAGGTTAGATTTACCAGTAACATCTCAGAGCAAAGAAACTGATGCAACTTATTTTATTTTTTCTAGATCAGCTGAGTCACAGTTAACTATATCAAATCTAGGATTTCAGAACACTCTCCCTAGACACAGATTTATGGATGCATGGAGAGATGTGGAACATCCTGCAACGACATCTAGACAGACTTGTTAAATCCTGGTTAAACTCCCAGACAGTAGGTGACACCACCTGCATTTCTTGAAGAAGACGCAGTTCCCAATTTGGAAACATACTGAAATGTTGAGTAACAGCCTCAATTAATTAACATGACCAGAGCATCAAGTCTGGGATGTTCAGCGATAAGTTCATTGGTTGCTCTTGCTTATCAATTATGTTCCAGTATGGAAAACACACCTATCTTTATAAAAAAGAAGAATTTTAAATCGAGTTCTTTCCTTCTTTCTGTTTCAAATTTAAGAGAAATGGTGGGAAGAGAGTACATTATAGAAAACATCAGCACAGCCTCTATATCATAGTAAGGGTCTTAGGAGCTTATTTAGTTGATGGATTTTCATGATAAAATTATGCTAATACTTCACCAACAGAGAATACATGTGGGAAGTATTTTGCTTCCATCTAAGAATGTATAATACAGTAAGAACCTCAAAAGAAAACTAGAAATAAGAGCTGAAGGCACTGCTTAACCAGAGGATGGACTGCTCAGCTAAGCGCTCTTCCATTTATAGCCATAAACCCTGACAAGAGGAGGCAAAGCAAAGATTCTGATCAACAACACTGAATCCCAAGAGCTGAAAAGTAGGCTGAGGAGAGCTGACAGCTCTGAGAATGAGAATTACCTTGTACCCTGGTTTTCCTCAGAGAATTAAGAGATGATCCATTTCTTAAAACTCCCAAGACTAGAGCTGGAACAGTTTATTCCTGCCTTCTAATATGAAGGCTGTATCATTCCTTCATATTTGTTATTGTAAATGATACAAGGCAGAGGCTTGATCAGAGTCTGAGAACATGATCAAGAATCTGACAGTATGTGGCTACATCAAAGAAACTACTCAGCACCCCATGGACTACCACAGGGCTCCATCTGTGCACTCAGCTGTCAGGTCAGGATTTTAGATCAAAATCCCACCATTTAAATGAGCTTACACCTGTGATGTAAGATCAAAATCTGAGGACAAAGCATGGGCCATTTATTTGCTTTTGTTTTTATTACTATATTGTGCATTGCCAGCAAGCACTTCTTGCATATTCTAAACATAAATTGTAATTTTCCCTTCTAAAGAAAGAGCAGTGGTTTTTGTCAAAGAATTTTAGCTGGAGTTATGGATGAGAACAATAGCAAGAGAAAAGTAAATGTGATCAAGGTGTGGGGATTTCTTTCTGTATTTCTTTTAAATATGAGTACAATATAGCAAAAGTCACAGTTACAATCTACCCAAGCTACTATATCTTGTTGGTTTTTTGAACCTACACCGATAATTCTACACAGCACTCTCAGAGTTCTTCTGTTCATCCAAATGGAACCCTATTGTCTGTTGTAAACACATCTCCAAACCTAGTTTGGCTTGGGTTGTACATTTTCCTGAAAACCTTCAGATCCATTTCAGTTTGTGTCTTGAAAAACTTCTCATAAGAACATATTTTTTTTTCCAGACAAAAAACCCCAGTTCTTTAATTTATATTGCCATACTTCTGTTGTGCATTTTCTGCATGCCTTGGGGCTGGTAGTTGAACATGTATGTTTGTGGCTACATATACTTCAGGAAATTTGCAAGCAGAAAAGCTGAATTAAATCTGATGCCATTTTACAACTTCATTTTCTACTCTCCTGGGGTTTTTTATGTATAGTTCAATTATCACTTCACATGAACAAGGACATTTTCAAAAGGCACAGCTGGCTTCTGATGTCCACTAACTTGCAGTGGGAGTTAAAAGCCAGACATCAATAGGTTCTATCTCACTTTTCTGGTTTAATGTTGTTTGCTTCCCTTTCTTCCCCTTCTCCCTTGACTTTCCCTCTTGTGCATTATGAAGAACAAAGAAAATGCTGAGAAAACAGTGAAAACTAAAATCACGCCGTCCCTCAGCTTCCCCTTCAGACTCCTTTCCCTAGGTTCTGTGGTTTATCTCAGTGTACTGTGACAGATCTTGAGATAAGACTTTTCCTTCCTGGAACCTGGCTGTGGCTAATTCTGGTGCAAGACAATGTAAATCTACCACAAATCATTAGTTCCAAAGAAATTAAGTGATTATTTCAACATTGACTTCAGCTTTTTTATTCTTTATATTAGCCTTGTATTCTTTATATCAATTACTTACCTTTTTCCTGAAAAAAATGTCATGAGTTCTGTGAGGAAACTAATTGAATCCCGCGTATGGCATTCATGCATATGTGTACACTTCACTATAGTAACCAGTAATAGTTCAGCTATGATCATGATCAGCATGGATGCTAAACTATTAAACAGGTTCCTGTTCATAAAGTGTTTTTTATTCAATTACATTTAAATTGCTATGAATTGGAATAAACATAGTTCAGTGATGCAAAAAACACAGGAGTTTTCAAAGCTGTTATTTTCTTTGTCTGATTTTTACACTTCACATAATGGCACCCTTGGATCTCATAACTAACCTGTCATACTTTGAATTACTGCTTATTCACAACTTTACTATCACATCAGATATATTACTATTCCTTTTCCCTGAATTTAGGATGCAATGATAACACTGAATTGAAATATCATTGCACTGCAGCTAGCACAATGATTACAGAAAAAGTCACATCTGCTTCCAAGTTCATAGATCATATAAAGTGAGAAGGAAGAACTACGCATGAGAGAAACTCTTCTGGTCATTTGTACATGTCTTACCCTTCTCATTAATCAGTGTGTCAGGCACAGTATGAAAGAATGCTAATTATATTAATCAAAAGTGTTTTATAAATAGGATATATTCTACGTATATATTTCTAAACTAAACTCTTGTCACATATCTCATATTGATATCATAAGAATGTTTATATATGTGTGTATATACAAATACATATATCTATGTATGTATGTATCTGTGTGTACATTGTATCATAAAGTATGTTATCTCATATTTTGCTAATAAGATGAGAGGAAAAGACAGACATTTATGTTAACAGTTGAAACAGCACCCAAGCCCCTTTATTTATATGGCCTCATAAGAACTTTGGAATCCAGACTTGTTACTTTGCTTGTTTTGTAAACTGAAGACTGTCAGCTTTATCTGGTACAGTGTGGCCTGCAAACCCCAAACCTTACTAAGTAGCAGTGCCACAACAGCCTGGTTTAATCCTGTGTCTTTTAACCACAGACTGATTGGTATCTGTTAGCATTTACAGAACTGGAAAAAAATAAAAATCATGCTTATCATGAAAAAGCACATAAACAGCACTAATGTTTAGAATGGATTATATTCCATGTCTCATTGTATGAACATGTAGCAAACAAGCATTTTAACTGGATATATATATTGCAAAGATATATTTCAAATCCATTTAAGAACACCAGCCACAGAGGCTTGCTCTCATTTCTATTATATATATATTTTACAGAAAACAGAATTGTTCTGAGCATACTTTCAGTACTTACCACTATGTTGTATTTTTGAGAAGGCTTCAGAATTCCCCCATAGGAGGCTGCATGATGTCATTTTAGTTGCAGCAGAAGTTTTTCCTGTTAGGAAGAAATATATAGTGCTCTTCAGTAAATGAAGAAAAAAAATGCATGATTATGAGTCACAAATGGTGAAAAAAATGCTACTTATTAAATCACCTGTAATGCTGTCATCCAAGATAAAAAATATGAAAAATCATAATACTGGTACCCGGAGAATAAATACATTGATCATAGTATATGAAAATTATTAGCAATATCTTTTCTTTGCCGACTGATCCCTGCTACAAAAACAGAATTGTCTTTATACCTATATACCACAAAAGTTTACATTCTGCGGAAAAAATCTAATGCAAGTTCTTCAAAGAAGAAAATAAAAATTACCACAAACCCCTTGGATTTAAAATATTGCTGTAAACATATAGTATACATATTCAAATCTAAAATATAACAATTCAAATATTCAAATATATCCAAATAGAATATTAAAATATTTTTTAAAGCCATCTAAATATTATTTATTCTTTCCTATGGGTAATTCAAAACTATAGCTTATACTTCAAATGACATTTCAATGGACAAACTATTTACCAATAGTCTATCCTTTTTAGATAAATACCAATATTTACCAACCATATCTTCTGTCAGGACTTTCTTGAGACTGCAATTTAAAACTCAGTACTTAATATTGTTAATAAAGTTCTTTTAGGCAATTTGCATAGGCGCCAAGACTGCATTAGCTGAAGTATTTCTCTTCCCTAAAAGGTCAGCAGAGTTGATTTTATGGCATTTATAGCTGCCCACATTTTGCAGGGAAAATTCATGCATTGCTTGTATTATTTTTTTTTTTGGTATCTCTTAAAGTACCAAGGCACTTAAGATCATTTATTCTTGTTTTCATTAAGTTGATCAACATGGAGAAGCACTTTGTGTGAAAAATACTGTTAGAAAACAAATTAGATGTTAGAAAACAAATTAGATGAGCAAGGGTGAGGCTATCAAAAATTCCTATTACCTTGCTAATACGTCAAGCAAACTTACAATTTCTGAAAAATCACACAAGGCATTTGGCCACAATGCAGTGTCTATTAACACTGTAGAAACACTTCTGCAATATGCTAACAAATACATTCCACAAACTTCTATTGCTTTCGGGGTCCACCTGCATGCTATTCATCAGCAGGAACAGACATGACTTCCAGATAACTGATAAGTATGGACTATCACCACAAACAATGTATTTTATTTTAAGAAATAAATTAGTTTTTTGCAATAAAGATCCTAAGGATCACAGCACTGAGTTTCCATCTGTTATTTCAGAAAACTTTCTCATATCACTTAAAGAAAAATAATCAGATTTTAGACTTCACTTTTGACCAAAATTAATGGTGTAAATGAAATCAGGCTTTAACACTTGCTAGTGGCAGATTATGCAATCTTAATCAGACTGAATAACTCCCTCTCATGAATGTTTTGCTCACTACAGCCAAACCACTCCCTGTAAGTGCAATTCATTGTAACAGCTGCAAACACAGGCCTCAATTCTGCGTAAAGACGGTAGTTATCTTTACAAATTGCAAATAAATACCAGTGCATGGCTATCTGAATATACACGTGAAAAGGAAAAATTCATGAATAGGGATGCGAAGTGAAATTCCTTTGAATAAGGAACGTGTGAAACACTCCAGCTAAACTGTTAACGTGTCCATCTGGACACTTGCTGCAGGGGAAGCCTGGCCACGCTGCAACTTCTCATACACACCCATTGAGGAATCAGATGTTGAAGTTTAGGGCAATCTTTATTCCAACATTAGGTAATGTCTTAAATCTCTCCACAAAACAGTGACACTTTTACTGGAGATTTCACTGCTCATGTAGACTTTGACAGCCATTCCAATTATCCAACAGTAGTAGGTGATTAAACCTAGGATATAAGAAATAAGGAAGGATTTAAGGAATAGCTGGACAGTGAAAATCCACTAAACCTAACACAGCTTCCCTTCTCAGTTATTTTAAACTTGCATATTTTTTATTCTAGCACCCTTTATAGCTTAATCCCTGCTACAGGAAGAGAACAAAACTCATCTCAGCTTTACTGGTAAACACAGGGACTGCATTTCCTATCTCTCCATAGCACCAAAATATCCTTCAGCTTTAAAGCAGAAAAATGAATGAAGTGCTATTTGTGAACTAGGTGTTCCAGGTTTACCTTTGTACCTATTTTCATCCTTTTCATCTTCAGTTTGTCTTACAGATCTTCTAATTGTCCTTGCCAGACTGATCTTAATTGTAGACAACTAGATTATAATTTAGACTTTATACATTCTAGTAAACCACACTGTTCTCTCTTGTCCATTTACAGATCATGCTTAGACTTTACCTCTATAATATGCAATTGCTCTCAAAAAACCAACAGCAAATACTGCACTTCCTTTGTATCAGAAAGTACTGTCACACTTGTTAAAAGACTGGTAGTCAAATTCTAAGACAAAATTTAGATGTCATCTAGATATATTTTTCTTTCTTAAAGTGTCTTTTATCACCACATTTGTAACAACTTATTTCCTCATAATTATAATTTTTTAATAAAAATATTAAGGGAATCTGGCAGTCCTTCTAACCATATTTTCCTGAAGTCTGTTTTTTCTCACCAGTCCACAGACTCTTAGGTAACTTAAATCTGATGGTGCTATACTTGACCCTAGTTGTACTGTTACTCAGTTTAAGTTACTTAACTGGTTCATTTCTCAGAATTATCACAACAGCCTCTGATTTTATGTGATAGAACAACAAGCGACTAAGACTGACACTCTGTCCTTATATTTACACAGTTATCTTCGTCTTTACCTGAGAAATAAAATCTCTGTCTCATAAAAATTTTGTTTTGTTTTGAACATGATCACCCTATATCTCCAGCTATCGCCAAAACCTCTGACAGCTCTTGGGAATACCCAGATATAGGGTATAAATATTAATTTGTTCTTTAATACTCAATTTTATTCTTCACAATGACTGAACTATTGTAATTAACTTCAGTTTGAGCAGTTTCATGAAGTCTCTCTGAAAAAATGTACCCTTTTAAATGCAATCTTAACATGTTTAAATACATCTTTCAATCTCTCCCTTTTACAGTGTTTACATACTTTTCCTGACTGATTCAATTTCATATCAAGTTCTCTCTTTTGAAGACATTAAAAATAAGCTCTCCCCACTGCTATATTCAAGAATTTCATACATAGTGATACATTCCATAGCAATGAAGTTTTCAAATTTTTGGAACTATAACTAGAAAATCACTGACTAAAGAATGGATAAACGCATCTGGGAAGTTCTGTGATGTTCTTTCAGTATCAATAGTCCAGAAGCAAGAATATCAGATAAGCAGATGATGCTATTTCAACTGTTTCTTGCATGGACAGTTTGGGAGGAGTAAATTGTTCAGAAGAGGAAAGACAGCTACAGGTAGATCTCACAGCAGGAAATGGTCACAGACCAGCTAGAGGAGTATCAGAGATATGCAAATGAAATCAACTTTTTCTCCAATTGAGGTATTTGAAAGCTAAATAACTAAATCTGTCCTCAGGCTTGCTTTGTATTTAAGAAAAAAAAAATAGACATCCCAAACAATAGAAGGCTTATTTATCTCCATGAGTCAATGAGTGTAGGATAAAGTAAGCAAACAAGCAACCCACTCTTCACATATACCGAGGTAATGCTGACTTACAGCTATCTAAGAAATGAGTGGTGGAATCTTATTTTCTTTACTGAAAACAAATGTAAGTAAGTAGCAAATAATGCAATGGCAGTGAAATGTAACTTCTTTGGTAAATGTGCAGTAACTTTCTCTTCACCTACAGAGAGGAAATACATCAACAAGAAAAACCTCCCAGTTTGGGGACCCATTTTTCACTTTAAACAAAAGCAGCACACCAGCAGAGGACAGGAAGCCTCTCATCCACACTCACTCTCTAAATATATATATTCTGAGTTGTATTCCTTGTCTTCAAGCAGATCAGAAAGATCTGGTGGAATGTGTTGCTTCTCTCTCCCTCTGGCATAGTAGCTTCCTTATGGTTCTCTGCTCATCTCATTCTGCTTTAAATAGTTAAACCTACAAGCCTATCTGTGTCTTTGGTCGTGAATCCTGCCTGTTCCATAAGGATCCCCTTGTGGTAGCATACTCAGAGAAGGCAGGAAAAAGACTGACACTCCTCTGAAGTCAGAAGTGAGGGACTGTCTCCTCAGCCACAAGCAACTAGAATATCCCACAGAACAGGTGTGTGGCTTCAGAGAGAAAGTACAAGAAAAACAAAGAATCAGAATGTATGAATCTGTGGCAAGGTCTACAGGCTATCAGGGACCAGAGATGAACAGAGAAAGCAGGCAGAACGGCCTAACACAAATGACAACCAGAGACTGCTCTTTACAGAAAACGGGCTGCTACCAAACATAAAACACAACTGCAGCAGCAGCAGAACAGTAACACAGAAACAGAAGCTGAGGCCATCTCCACAGGATGCAGACCAGGAGGGGGAATAAAGCTGTTTGTAAGGCACAATGGCAGCTAGGAACAAGTGATGTGAATTTGCAGAGCTCCCTATTTTTTCAAAAAAAGTACTAACATTTCTTGAAAAATCTTCTTGCCTTCAAAAGTATTTAGATACAAATCTTTGGTAGTAAGACTGGCAAAACACAGGTTCATTTCTCATGTTGACTACATCAGAATCACCACAAACTACCTATCAAAACAAAGATATCACATGTGATACAGCAGATAAAACAGATTAAAAACTCATCAGAAGAATGAATGATGCTAAATATTTGAATAGCATATAATACATGTTCCATTAGAAAATTTGATGATTTTTGCAACACCAACAAATGGAAATCTAGACGAAGAAAGGATCACAATATCAGTGCAATGAGGTTCCAGACAAACCTAATAATTAATACTACAGGTCCAAAACCTGAAAAGCTCCAGAAGAAAAAAAATATGCTGAGGGGAAAAAAAACCAAAACCCTGAAACAAAACAAACCCAAACCACAACAAGCAGGCTGGAAACACAGATGTTAGACTCAGTTTGATTCAAAACAAAACACAATAAATCTTCTGAAGAATTTGCAAACTGCTATGAGAAGTCAGGAAGAATTAAACTCAGGAAGACTGAGCCCAAAACAGCAACACAAAGAGATATGCTGCTGATGCAGAAGAAAGTGATTTGCAGTGTTAAGAAATTCTGAATGGTAAATGGAACAATAAATCCCCTTAGGGGAACTCTAGGCCAGCAAGTAACAATGCCAAAAAAGCATGTAGAATAAGACATAGTAAACCCAAAGGACATAAGAAAAGCTAAGTCTGCGGTCAAAGAGAAGGGAAGAGAGTGCCAGTCCTATGTCAAAAAACCCCCCGATTCTTAAGTCAAGGGTAAAAGAAAGGTCAAGCCTGAGATTAAGGAGGAGGAGGAAAAGGAGGACAAGATACAGCTAAAGGAGAAAGACAGCAAAAATGGGAGAGGAAAAGACCAAACTGAATTAAAAAAAAAAAAAAAAGAAAAAAAAAAAGATTAAGGACAAACCCGAAGTCAAAGGAATAGAATCCAAAGAGAGCTTCAAGACCATGCTGAGACACACTGAAATTAAAGATCAGTTGGAACAGCAAGAGCTCCACATAATAACCCTCTAGCCTGTCAAGTTACAGCATTCAGAGACTGTAGATGGGGAATCAGATGTATAGAAGACAGAATAATCCACCCAGTGGCATGAAGTTCAGATCATCTGTTCAATCCTCACTTGAAGTGTATAGTTAAGTCTCCTTGGGCCTTTTAATATTATTCCTGTGTTTCTGAAACTAACAGCAAGAAATGTACAAAAAGGCACTTAGGCAGCTATTACAGCAAGGCTCTCGCTATGCTTGAGGTAATGTTGACTATCTGTGTCACTTCCAAGTTATTACTAGTAAAGCAATTATCCTTGATAAAATCATATATGCTCCTCTGTGCACGAGCAAGCTCTGACAAATATATCTGCCATTCTCCCATATGATTTTTTTTTTAAGAACCTACGTAACTCAGGATTAAATTCTCTTAAAATTTTCATAGCAAGAAAGACTGGAACGGCTGAAAAATCATTCAGTGAAAATGCAGAAATCAAAGCGCGCTCTTAAGTGAAAAACTATTTATCTTTACACAAAGGATGTGTCAGATACTATCGTTAGTTAATGCATGGTTAAATATAAGCCTCTGAGCTCTTTTTCACATACCTTCCCCCCAAAAATGCAGTGTAAGGACAGAGGAATTGCAATCCCAGCCATCAGATTGAAAGCAGATCAGAATCTATCTAAATTTAGTTCTTTGCCTATCTAGCTGCATAAATTTCCATTTCTACACTATCTAAACATCTTTCCCATGGACAGGACTTACACAGGCAGGCTATTCCCCTACAGTGTCGACAAAACTGAGAAGTTTCCAGGGATACAAGGCAGAGGGCCTCAACTGATGGTAACATCACCAGAAGTTCTGAGACTTCCTTCTTTTGAAAACTGAGCTCTTACTCGTTTTCACCTTCATGGTGTTTCCCAGGTCTCCAGAATGAAATTAAAATGAAAACATAGAATGCAACCCACCTACATTGTATCTCCAAAATAAATATCCACAGAAAATCTTTTAGCCTAGCATGTTCCTAAGGGCGTCACAAGCCCTACCTGCCCCTGCCCAGCCCCCCCGGGGCTCCCCCACCCTGCCCAGGGCCCAGGGCCCCCTGCCACCCCCCGGCCATCAGCCCCTGCCCCAGCGAGGCCGCAGCAGGGCCGGTCTCCAGCTCCCCCAGCCCGGCCCTGCCCGGCCATGGCCCCTGCCGAGCCGGGCCCACCCGCGGGCCCACGCCCCGGCCTCGGCCCGGCCCCGGCCCCAGGGAGGTGCCCGATGCCCGGGGCTGGGGCTGCCCCGGTGCCCCCGGCTGCTCCTGGCTGGGGGGCGACGGGCCCTGCCCTGATCCACTGTGGGGAGCCTCCAATGCTCTTGGCCCCTGTGATGCCATGACACAACGTTACCAAGTTCAGAATTGCAAGTGAACTGCCCACGCAGCAAATTAATCCAACTCTAACCAGACCCTTGGTGAGAGATAAATGAGGATCACAACCTTCTCGCGGCAGCTGTCATTCCCCCCACCCCCCACCCCCCACCCCAGTTACAGAACCACCACAATCCACATCTCCTAAGCCTGTGACATGTTTTTTCCCCAGCCACCTTCATAGAAACTATGTGGATTAAAAGGAAACAAACATGTAAACAAGGAAAATCCCACGCCAAACACTGCAGCAGAATAAACTCATAGGAACAGTCAAGAATGCAAACAACTAGGTACCACTGAAATTTTTTATGACATTCCTCTACTACTGAAACTTTTCCTGTTTCTCGACCCAGACTAAGTGCTCCAAGATATACATAAGCATTAAATTACTTAACTACAATAAGTACTCAAAATTACAGACTCCACAGAGACAGGAATATTACTGCTGCCTCTAAGCCCCCTTCTCTGGAGAAGCTCTCAGGGTTTTTTTTTGTTATAGCCTATTTTTATGGTTTTTACATGTCTGAGCGGCCTGCTTTGCACCTGTACCTGCTACAGAGGTGCTGCCTGTCAGATTGTCGAATTGATACGTTAATTATGTTGTAAAGGGGTTGTATCTACATTTCCTAAGGAGGTAATGCTAAGAACACTTTTTGCTATCAAGTGTTCAGTGTAAAATTTGCTGCTTTGGTTTCAGTCCCTTAGGAGATGGTCTTCTACATCCAGAACCTCATGATTTTTTCCAAGTATATCTGTTAGTAAAATGAATGATGTTAGCTCTCTTTACAAACCTTGCTAAACATTGAGATTACCTAACTGAAATTTTAACACAAGAACTTGTCTTAAAACTGAACAATCAAAAATGACATAAAATAAGAATGGTTTCCATTCCAGTGGAATGCATCATATAAAGAAGGTGCAATGAAGTTACTGGTTCCATCTCTCTGCATTTCGCATTAAATCATCAGGTGAAAATAAATGTCTCAGACTGCAATAAATATACAGAGGTGGCTATCACTGCACTATAGCCTCAGATCATTTAGGCATAAATCCCTTTCATTTACCTTGAAATTTTATCTCCTTCCCTATCACTTGCCCCTTCTCCTTCCAAAAGGTATTTAATAATTTATTTATTCTAAGTGGCTTTTACTTGCGTAGAGATTATCACCACAAACTAGGGGCAGACATAATCACATCCTACATAGGTCTATGGACTAAAACCTACCCAATTTAAATGGCAAGGAATGTGTTTTTCCAGCCTCCTTACTTGTCTTAAAATGATTGGTGAATAAGAACACACAATATTATCACAAAAATAACTTGTGAGGGGGTTGGGGAGTACAGAGCAACAAATCCAAAGTACAACAGCAATCTGTTCACAGATTTCACAGAATCATCTTAGCAGTCTTCAAAAACAACCAGTGTGGCTAGAAGCATCCAAGTATTGATTAAATAGATTTCTCTAGACATCTTTTCTTAATTCAAAACTTAAGGTGATGAAGGAACTAATTCCAGAATTCATTTCCAGGCACATGGAGGACAAGGCAGTCATCAGGAGCAGTCAGCATGGATTCACCAACAGCAAGTCATGCTTGATCAACTTGATAAACTATGATGAAACAACTGGCTTGGTAGATGAGGGGACAGCAACGGATATTGTCCACCTGGACTTTATTAAGGCTTTAACACTCTTTCCCTAAGATCCTTATAGAGAAGCTGATGATACCTGGGCTGGATGAGCAGACAAAGGCTTGGGGGGATCTTATTAATGTTTATAACTAACTGAAGGGAGGATGCAAAGACCACAGGGCCAGGCTTTCCTGAGTGATACCCCGTAACAGGACCAGAGGCAAAGCACAAAACCTGAAACACATGAGGTTCCCTCTGAACAACAGCAAACACATTTTTACTGTGAGGGTGACCAAGCACTGGCACAGGTTGCTCTGAGAGGTTGTAGTCTCTCTCCTTGGACATACTCAAATGTTGTCTGGACATAGTTCTGGGCAACCAGATGTAGATGTCCCTGCTTAAGCAGAGGGGTCGGACAAAATGACCTCCAGTGGTCCCTTCCAACATCAATCAGTCATTCACTCTGTGCTTCAGTGATCTGTGAATATATGTACCTTTTTCAAGGAAGAACATGCCATCAAAATGAGTCTTGCCTGACTCAGAGAAGCCAGACTCCTGTTGTGAAGGCTATAGCAGATGTTCAGTGTTTGGTTATGTCTAATTCATGCCAGTGAATCTCTTCATCAATTACTCAGATCATTATTTCTCCTTATGGAGGAGCATCATTTGGTATTAGCAACTGAAGACCAGCTTGAACTATAATCTCCCACATCTCAAGTGACTATCTTTGTCAAAACTGAGCAAAAGCCTGATTCAAGACAATTAGAACAGGGATTGCTACAGTCTTGTATCTCAGGGGTTGTTCTGTCCTCAAAAAAGACAAGGGAAGAAACATATTTTAACTCTTTCCTGCTTGATTTATATCATCATGCCACCTGCTTACCAACAGAGTCGCAGAGTCAGAACAAGGGGAAAGAAACAGCTCAGTCTTCTTCCAGCACTACAAAGACCGCACTGACATGAAATGGGGTGTAGGTGCCCTTACACATCTTTTAGCCTCCCTGGCAAGAAGAGAAAAGCACTTATCCAGTCTCTATCCAGCAAAAAGCACTTAGGAAGTCTCTATCCAGCAAACATAGCCTTGTGGGTAAGCACACACATTTGAAACCCACAAGACTGTGTTTTACATGACTATTTTGCACCTTAATGGCTCTGTCTCTACTACCTTCCCCTAGGCCTCCTTCCTACAGTTGTCTAAATCACAAGGCCTCCCAGTAAAATCATAGTTCATTTCCTTTTTATGTATGTGGGGGTTCCTGCCAACGGATAAAATAACTAAGTAGGAGTAAACACAAAGAGAGGAGTAAAAGGAACTACAGAGTAGTTCCAGGTCATGCTTCAACCCGTCCATAGCCCTGTCTGCCTCAATTGTTCCAAATCCTACCCCAGCCTGTAGTCTGAATACAGCCAGAACTTACTTTGGTAACAAAAAGCAACAACTGCAAATTACAGAGAATTTATATCTAACATTCCCATTTCTTTTCCTTCAAGTTCAATGAAGAGAAAAAAGTCTTTTGCTGGAAACCTTTTTTCCCCTAATTAAATTCTATTCTGGCTTATATGGGCTGTACTTGAAACGATCAGTTTTCCCCTTCTCTCATTATCTGTTTTCAGGAAAGTTTTGGCCGTTTACCAAAGTCATAGTATATAAAAAAGCAAATATTTTAAAATGTGTATCCTTTTTTACAGCCAAAATGTGACATAACAGCAATGATGGCAGCTGCTACCAGCATTACTACTATATTGGGAGTGCATGAGGAGACTAAAAGAGAAGGGATCCTGTCTGGACAGGAACCTCATGATCAACACCATTACCTGATCTCAAGAAGCAAATGAGGCAGAGACAGGGAGTGAGCTCCATGTTTTGAGACAGAAAACTAAACTAGGTTCCCTCTACAATCAGGACATGGCACCTGCAGCCCAACCTCCCTCTTCATTACCAGGTTACTCTACTGTCAGCTAAGCAATATGAATTCCTGTAGCTCAAGTGACAACAGGCCATGATGAGTCTTGAAAGTTTGACTTTAAGGTTTTTTGCAGAAGGTGTGGTAAATGTTGTACTTAATATCATATGGGGTTTGGTTTTCTTCTCCTTTCCTATAACTTACAATATTCTGTGAAGACCATACAAAAAGGCAACAGAAAAAAAAAAGTCATAAAGTTGAAAGGATGTTATTAATTTTTGCAGTTTTGAATTCAAATGCTAAACTGAATTAACCAAAGCAATCTTAATTTGATCCCCTTATGATTCAATGATATTAAAGGATATAATTTGAAATTAAATTACCTGGCTTTTTTAACTTAATATTCTGGATGCACAAACTGTTTTTCCTAAGCAACCTTAAATGTGCTACATTTTAACTTCTGAGTTTTTTATCTTTTTCTTCTGAATTATGCTTGCAGACTAATATAAGATGAAAACCAAAGCATATCACCATTCAACTCATTATTACCATTTGCTATACATCTTCTACAGTGCAAATTATTATTCCTCTCTCACCTAACCTTAAATTGCTGGATGTGCTAGACACACACACACAAAAAGTTTACTATATGTCTATCAATCTTCTGAACATATACAATGGTGTGATAGCTTTTAAATATTATTTTGTCTTTAAAAACTAATGTCTCCCTGCCTATACTTATCTATACTCCCTACATATGCCATCTATACTATCTATACTTTTACACCCACTTATATTTTCTTATTGTAGCAAACTAATTCACAGGTTCCTTAAACAAATCTTAGAAAAGTAACCACTGAGGCAAGAATTTAAGAGAACTCTGTGTGCCTTCCTTGCATGTAATGACTTCAAACCATATATAACAAGTGAGAATGTGGCCCTAAAGCCTTTTCATAAGTTTGACGTATTCAAAAGATATCCGTGCAGAAAGCTGTGTTGAATGAACCACATAGCGGATGTTAGATAGTGGTTAACAGTGATGATAGATTCCTGGAACACCCACAAAAAAGCATGAACTCCTGGCACTGGATTATCTCAATCCTCAGCTACTCAACCGCTCCGTGTACTGAGTCTATTAGATTTAGAATTCTCCAAAATTAGCAGCAGACAGTGTAGAATAATTAATTGAACAAGCTAGTAACAAACACAGTAATAATAAAAGCCCTTAACTTTCCCCAGGGCAGAAAATCAATATGTTGGCAAATTTATTTAAACCATTACATGAACTGAGTACGTTGCCTAAAACGTTTCCCGTATCTTGGAATATTTGTTGAAGATTCTAAAGCTTCCCAAAAGTCTAATAAATCCTCTCTTGTCTCCCATCAGAGCGAGAAATGAAAAGATTTCTGACACTGTAGGGCTATATATTTTAAGTCATTTTTCTGTATTTAGAACATTCTGTTTTCAGCTAGACTTTCCTTGCTCAAGACTGTCAGTCATCTTTAGGTCACCTGCCTGCAATAGCAACAGGTTATATCATATGCTGTTGATTAGAGGTCATAACAACAACAAAAAAATTATGATTGTCACGAGTCCAATATCTTCACTCTCTTTCCACTTACCTGGTTGAGAAGCCAATTGCTTTTCTCTGCCTTGCTGTTACTTGGAAGAACAGAAATAATCAGGAGTGAATGAGTTATAAATATGTTGGCCTTTTAGTATTTTACTTCCCAAAACAGAAGAAAGGCTGCAGTTGCCTTGAGCAACAACTGAGAGATTGATCCAGAGCCCTTTGAGGTCAATAAAAGTCCTTATGAGTTCAGAAGACTGTAGAAGTTCATCCAAGTATCCATGTTTCATATTTGCTGTCTCATACTTGGCTGCAGCCTACTGGACGCTTAATGTTGGGAGGAAATTCTGACCAGACATAGGAAACTATACTCAGTGATAGCTGCTGCTGGAAAATTATAAATCACACCTAAGAGCATGGTTGTGACAGCAATAACTGTCATAAGGTCTCAACTACAGCATTAGAGAGAAACATATTTTAGAAGTCTGTTGCACAAAAGCAAAACTGCTGCCATTTTGCAAACCACAAGACAAATTTTACCTCAAAAAGCTGTAAGAATTCATCATATGCCTTGAATTATATGGAGAAACAAAACTATTTGACTAAACTGGTATATCACATACTACACTGTAGTGCTGTGCAAATACAGTAGTTCAGGTCCCAGAAGCTGAACATCACAGGACTTTCTGCCCAAGCAAAGCACTCAGCATGTGGAGGGCTGAACAGCACTGCTGTGTCACTGTGCTGATATGTGCTCTCCAAGTAACTTGGAGTTACGCATTGTACAGCGCTGCCAAATTTGTGTAGAAGTACTACTGAGCACAGACAGACTCCAGAAACATACATGTGCAGTCAGTATTAATATGGAGGATAATAATAAAGTGTAAGCTCACATCAGGCAGCTAAGTCACCTGATTTTCAAAAGCTTTGAAAACCTAATACCTCACAAGACCCCTCTGGTGTCCAACCACTGCAGCAATGAAATCCTTGTCTTTCTTGAGCACTGCAGACTCCAGATGCCATGTATGTAATTTTTCAAAAAGTAATTGCCTATTTGTAGAAAAATTTCTTGCCATAGGTAAATATACTAATGAAGATATTCTACATGCAAGCAACCATTTGAAGTTTTTTACAAACACATAAAAGCACTGCAGTTTGTTGTCATTTTTAAACAGAACTCTTAACTTTGCATTATCTTAGGGAAAAACATAATTTTTTTACTAATATTCTCTGAAGTTCAAATTGAACTTGGGATATTGGAAAAAAATCCAAACTATAGAAAACACAGGTCATATTTTTTCAAAATGAGATTTTTGTTATGTAATCGCTTTCAAATATGTAAACAGAAATTGTCACTATCTGATTATCTATGCACAAAGAAATGATATTTCTTCACTCAGGAATCCAAGCAGAATGTATGCCCTCACAAAAACAAACCTCCCTAGCTTAGCTGGTATTCAAGAGACAGATGTTCACAGTAAAAGAACAACTACAGATGGTCATTTTTCATTTTAAAATTGGAGTTTACATTTGTTTCAATTTTTTTTTTAAATCACTTATTCAAAGAAAAGAAAGCTATTCAAGATTATCAAGTAGATACATACATTCTTTTGCTTGGCAATAAAAAACACCAAACATTTAACAGAGCTGAAGAATCCATATACATATATATGTCTTTTTGTATTAGAACTTTACATTTTTTTATTTGAAAAATAATTTTTACCATGAGTTTCAATTAAGAAAATATCCAAACATGTCTAATCCTTTAGTGAGAAATACTAACTGTGGCTCTTGAATTGAGAGATCTGTGTTGCAAAAACCACTACATGAGCTATTTCCTTGATTGGCACACTTTATTAAAAATTTAAAATAGAATTGAAGTATTTGTCATTAATTAGAGTTATATAAGGTGCTCAACCATGATTATAAATAATGAAGCTAGTCTTCTACTTCCGAATTTTCATATTGTAATTCATTCATAATGCAAAGAAAAGTTTGGGGTTTAGAAAGTTCAGAATTGGCTAGAAATGGAAACTGCTGGTTTTACTGCTGCTTTTGGAAGCTTAAATTTTATGTCTTGAGTTAAAGACATTTAGCTAGGTAACTCACATGGAGATTTTCCTTCTGAAAGACCTATGAAATGTCCAGTGACTATATTGTAAATTTAGCTCTCTAAATGTAAGTCTTCTACATTGCACTTCCCTACCCCCAAAAAAATCAGCCATCTCCACTATTATCTGCTTAGCAAAACTCGCAAAGGAATAAGAGATGGTAGTCCGAGTACTTAAACCTCAGCCACAGTAAAACATATCTATTGTAATTATTTCTAATAGATGCTATGCCTACTATAATTTTTTTCACCCCTTTTAAATTTAGAATAATTGAAAACCCTATGAAACACCTCCACACATTTTTTGCAAAAGTATGTCTCACACAGAATGTACTTGTAGGTAATAAGCATATAAAATACTTTTTCTTTCATCCATAATGATCTGCATTCATCATAACTGAGTAGCTTCTATTTTTCACATTTGACTAAACCCATTGAATGACAATGTTGGATGGAAGAATGAGGTTTCTTGACACCAATAACCCAGAACAAACTGAAAAACCTGCTGGCATAGAAAAGTTCAAAAAGGACAAGTATGCGATCATTCAGGCCTCTGGTATGTGCAGTAATAACCTCAAATTAAGGCTAGAGCCTAGACTATCAACAACATTCAAGCACATCAGACATCCAACAATCCCACACCTTAATAAGGAAAACATGTTTGAAAATGACACAAATGTTCAAACATCAAGAACTGTATTGCCATGAAAAGAGCAGACCTTTATGTTAAAAGGAGACCCTTAACTTTCTAAAACAGAGATAATGATAAAACACAATTGTAAAGGGCCTTTGCTCCAGAAATAACATGGGTGTCTCAGGCTGCAGAACACGAAAGACCACAGCGTATAGTCTGTGGAACAACATAAACTGACCAAGATCACATTTACATACATTTATCAGGTTTCACCTGATCAAATGAATTTATTACTTACATGCATTAATCACAAATGCTTAATCATATTCTAAAGTAGACCTTAACAAACGTAAACTGCATCCTAAAGTTCTTATTTCTTCCTAAATATTGCAATGACAGCCCAGAATAATTAGTCTGCACACAACTGTCCACAGTTTGAAAACAGACCTCTGTAGTATGCAAGATAAACCATCTCACAAGGGGACTCAAGCAAGGTCTTCTCTTAAAAACTTTAGAAAAACCTTCCAGTCATCTGCATATACCTTTAATGAATCCTACTAGACAGTTAATCTAGCCAGCATATGATAGCATCTAGACTGAAGGAAGAGTAACAAATGTTTAGTTATAGTTTTTCTTAGTTGCAACCAAACCCCACTGCATTTACAAGAGATTCAGAACTATGGTATTGTTTTTCAGTGACATCTGAGCTAAACTAGAGGTATAAAAGCCTGATTTAGGATGTAAAGGGATCTGGCAGGCAGATAGAGCTCTCACTGATCTGACAAGAGACATCTTTGAGAGAGATGCTCATTCACCAGCAGGGAAATCCAGAGGCTGTTCGTGTCTCATGCCAAAGTCATCTTCACTGAACCAGGTGTAGAAAAAAAATATCAGCATGAGATTTTTGTCATACAGCTCAGCACATGTGAAAATGAGTTAGTTATCTAAAATTTCTCAGCCTAAAAATATAATGCATTCCTTCCTAGACATCCTAGTTTGTCTAATGTATCCAATAGATATTTGATAATTTTAAACACAGCCTTACTGAACATATATACAGTTCACAGTGGGAAACAGAGTAGCAGTCCTGCAAAGATCTTTCATCAACTAATACCAAGTGAAGCATATGGCAAAATAATGGGTGGGGTGGGGGTGGGGTGATGGTGTGTATGTTACTTTTGGGGGGGGGGCTGGTTCTTTTTGGGGGGATGGGGGTGGGGTGGGGTGTGTCCCCAGTTCTTACATCAGAACAATCCCAAATCTACACAATCACAATTCCTCAGCTTCCACCTTGCATCAGCCAACCTCTATTAAGTCTGAGACATTCAACCACTGGACAACTGATCTCATGATCTGAAGTAGTTACTTCGACTATTAAGGAACTTTTGTATTGCTTCAATGTATAGCTTTCTCAGGAAACAAAACTGCAGCTAGGCTTGAAAATGTATTAAAAAAGAAATCTGCCACAGTTGGAATATGTTTGGAAGACTCAATCAGTTGGTACCCAGCTCAAGAAATTCTGTGGGCACTGCTGTTTGCCACTACAAAAGTCTAGATCATCAAGGATAACTCTACTCCCTGTTGTGGTACCTCAGCTTCTAATGAAGTCAGCCATCTGATCCTACAACATCATTCCTCAAAGTACAGCCTGCTGAATGTGGCATTTCTGGGAACTGCACCAAGATATGACAGCAATCACTGTATGTGTTGTTAGTGCCTGTGGCTAGATTTTGTCATTTGGAATACCTTGAGGCATAGGGTAATGTGGATATCGGGCAATTCTTGTGGTGATTTGCAAAGTCACAGTGAATCTAAATTTACCATGGCAATTACTGTTTGATAAATGATGTAGTCTTAGGAGGAGAGGACACCCTTCCTTCCAAAGGATAGATTATAAAATAATAGAAGTTATAAGGGCATACAAAGTCACCTTATACTTTGAAACAGTGTACAAACAAATACTGGCTCTAGTTTTAGGAATATAGCAAAACATAAGGTAAATTATCTTTTTTTTTCTTCCCCCCCCCCTTTTTTTTTGTTGTCTCAAAAGATCACTGAATAGTTTAAAAATGAAGGTATTCTGAAATGCTGTACCTTTGCCTAAAGCAAGCTAGACAAACAAAAAGACCCTTGGAATTCTCTCTACTCTCCCTTTCTGAAGAAAAGGCAATATTCAGGAGAACATGCTAAGCTATGTCTACATGATCCTAATTTTCATATCTCTGATGTTAAGCTCAAGTGACCTAATAGGAATTTTTGATTCCTGAATGTTGTTAAGGAACGTTTTGCTTTGAGTATGCTAGCACCTCAGCCTTAGTAACGCCAAGGGTCTGCATTTCACGGCTTTGTAAGCTTTCCTCTATAGCAGTAGCTTTCTTTTTCCCTTGATGTCCTCAAACTCTACGTCTTGTGTTGTTATTCTCAAAGTCTTGAAACTGCAAATCCCAACAGTTTTGCTATGGTAAGCACTCATGGAAACAACTCCCTCTACAGTGAGAACGGTCCTTCTTTTGTCCACCATCCCACACCAACTTTCCTCACCTTTTGTTTTGTAGAATTTAGTTCATAATAGAGAAACCCAAAACTTAGCACACGGAAAAATAGATAATAGGTATTTAAATATGTATTAAATATTGACCAATAATAAATGTTAATAACCAACATGCAACACTTGAACCTAAAAATTCCCATAGTCCAATCAGCATTGATAGCATCAAGATTAGAAACAACCAGTGGGATTTTTCACATGGTCTTGAGTATACAGTGTGAAGGGAGAAGCATGGCCAAAAAAAAAAAAGAATCAGCAACCTTGTCATCTTCATTGTTTGTGCTTGCTGCACCAGAGAAAAACCTCGGAGAAAGGTGCTCATCAGGGACTCCCCACCACTGCCACTGCTTTTCCTGACCTGCCACTGGGGAGAGTCTGCCCTTTCCTTTCCTCTCTCTCATTTGGTTACTATTTTTCTGGTATTTTCTGCCCAAAGTAGCATTAAGCATTAGATCACGCTAATACAACTCTGTGTATGTAAGCCTGTCCAAACACCCTTGTGTAAAAATACTTACAAAAATCTAGAATGAAAATTCTTTCCTGTGCCTCTAGGCTGTCAGCCTGGGAAAAAGAAAAGAGCTGAAACCAGTTTACTACTTTCAAAATTGTGGTGGAGAGGCCAGAGTGACTCCTGGCATGACTTTAGTTACACCCAGATCACAGAACCCAGAAGCATTTCCCAGTCAGAGTGCTGGAGCTATATCCTGATTCTGTATTTCAGCAAGACTTGCATCCTCGCCTTCTCCCCTCCTTCCCAAAGTGGCCATCTTGTGCACTTCTGAAGCAGGATTGAGTAGTATTGCAGGTCTGGGATTTTCTCAGACTAGATACCTGAAAACCATTTCCCCTCCTACAGAACATAAGCCAAATCAAAACTAAACAAACAAACCCAAAATCAGAACAAAAGCAAACAAACAAAACAACAACAACAACAACAACAACAACAACAACAAAAACACCTAGAAAGTAATTCCTTTGCTCCTCTCTCCCCCTCAAAAAAAATCTGTTCTCAAAGATATATAAAAGACTTTGGAAAGCATGTAACAGTCTAGACACAGTCTAGATTCTTTATGTTTTTCTAATCTATTCTATTTATTTTTTGTCAAAAATGTTTGGTTTTGCAAACAAAGACAAAATAATGTTCTACAAAAAACTCAGTTCCTCAGCAAAACTTTTTATCAGTCTTCTTTAGAAAACTACTCAGCTGAGATATCTCCTTATATAAAATTCAATGCTTACTTATTCATAGAAAGTATGTACTATAAATAATCAATCCTGGTGCATGTCAGAGCAGAAAAAGGAATTGGTATAAGGTAATAAAGTCAGTTGTAGGGGATTTTTTTCCTCCTCCATTTGATTATTCATCCTCCTGTACATGAAACTTCTGTCTAACCTGAGCCCATACTAGAAGTTAGCATGGATTCAGAATTTAAAACATTTCCACTTGACTTTAAATTCTGATAAAATAAAATCTTCCTGTTTTTTTTTTTTTTAATATATTTTTTGTATATATTGTTTATTTTTATTTTATATTTATTTTGTATTTGCTAAAGGGGGGAAATAAATTTAGAACATAAATTCATCTCTAAAAATCACTCAAGTTCTAAGCCTATTTACACATAGTAAAATGTGTGTCATGTTCAAGAATCACATTTTCACCACCTCCTGTCATTCACCTCTATCCTTGTCTTAACTTTTCAGACTCATAGTGTCAAGAAGGTTAATGCTGTTACATGAATTTGTGATGGACCATTTCACACACATTCACTAGGGCAAACATATATGGCTGGCTGGTAAACAATTTACTCCACAGAGAACAAGTTCTTCTTGGCAGAAAAGAGACCTCTGCCAAATTAATACATTAAATGATGAGAAGTTAGCTGCAAAAAGAGGAGAAAAATCCTGGAACCTCACTATCTGTTTTTAAGCACTAAATTAATATCTCTAGATGCTCAAATATTAGGCACAGTGCCACTGAAGAGCGTGGTATAAAGCAATATAAAAACAGTGCCGATGAGATCTTAGTCATGTTTGTAATCTTTTAAATATACAGCTCACAGCAAGTGAAGAAAAATGGCTCTTAAAAGTGCTGATGTATGCAATATGTCCATTAAGAGAAGCCTCTTTATTAAGGACATGAAAGAAAGGCTAGTACTGTGCATACTCTGAGGAAAAACTGATTTCCTGGCTGCTTTATTTCTCACCAAAGATCTACTATTTTAAAGGACAATATTTTGGGCTGTGCAGAGGTACATCAATTTAAAAAAATAAAAGTGTTCCGAGAAAAGATTTGTAACTATGGAAAATAACTTAGAAGTGAAATAATGGTACAGCAGCCCCTTCAAAGACTCTTTGGCAGCTATTACATTAACATATTTGAGTGATGTTTATGAGTAGGATGAAGATACATGGGAAGATACATTTTACTCTAATCCCTAGCCCCTCCATGTACCAGTGACAGAACCATCAGAACCCACACACTTTGTTAAGCCTGCCTTTATATAATCCCAGGTATATTTCTCCATATTCTGTATGACTTCTCTGCAAGACTAATTTCTCTGAGGAACTGCAGGTTAATAGTAAATTTTGCCATACTAAGGGAAAAAAACCCAAAACAAACAAAACCAACAAACTAAAAAAAACCCCAAAATCACCAAAAAACCCCAATGTATTTGAAATGAAACAGAAAGGATGATTTATTATGATTCTTGGGAAAAATGGGATAAACCCAACCAAACAAATAATCCTAAATAGAAATATATTCAGTGATGATCCACTGGATATGGTTTCCTTTAAAAAGCAATAGTGATATTTTAATAAATGCTTTATTTGGACAAAAAAAATATTTTAAAAGATTATTCAGAAGAAAACAGACTCAATTTCAAAGAGTACAATCTAGGTCCCTATCGAATGATGATGATACTAAGCATCATATTTTTACCTTGATCCATATAGTGAACTTACTTCTAATGTATTGCACCCCCTCAGACTAAACAAAACTGTCATGTCCAAAAGCATCACCTCCTCTTGTAAGTCTGCCTTGACTTGTATCCCACTAATTATAAGCTCCCCAGAATCCAGTATTTGAACTGCCACTCCTCTTACTACTCTATTCTCTATGCTCTAGCATGTCCACTGTCCCTATGTGTCATCACTGCATTCCTATCATTATCTTACATTCTCATATTACTTCTTTAGCGAGCGCCCTGTATTTGTTTTGAGACTACCAAAACTGCAACTGACTTCTTACCACATTGCACTCACTCTTCTCTGTTACTCTTTTTGTATGAAAGTTAATCATCTTAACCTTCTATTTCTTCTTCTGAAACAGGTAATCTGTCTATGACTCATTGCCTGTTTACAGTCTCTGACTAGGATGGGCATCTTGAGGTGATGAAAAGTAAGAGAAGGAAAACACCATGCAAAGGTAGGAATGATGAATAAGAGGAGGAGAGACTGGGTCATTTAAGAAGCATCCTCATCTTGCACAGAAGAACAGGTAAGAACTGGAATATGGAATCTCCTCAGACGCAATTATGTGCAGCGCTTAGCTTTCATGTATTCTGAGGGAGAAGTGGTGCCACAAATGCTATCATTGCTGTTAAGAAACCCATGAATTTTCTTCAAAAATGGAACTGGACCGTTTCTCCATCATCCTTATTGATGCCTTTGGCTCCAGTCAGTATCTTCACCAACTTAATGTATTCTGGTTGCTTTTGAATAAACCAGCTCTAACTGCTTTCAGAAAGCAGTGAAATACCAAGCCTAACCAAATGGCCACCCTCCAGGGGCCACAGAAAGATGATTCTGCAAAGCGTTATGGTCCAGTGTTCATTTACTCATATACAAAATGAAAGATTTATTTAGCTTCCAATTCTTATCTAGCTAATAACTAACAGAATTCAACACACTACCACTATTACAATCACTCCCATCTCCTGTCCTTTCTACAGCTTTGCTAATATAACTTCTACATTACTAATATAATTTCTATTTCCAGAACAAGAAATACTTCACAAAAAGGCACTCAAATTAAGCATAACAGAACTGCTAATGCAAATCACCAAAGAGATAATGGGGTTTTTGCTTTAGCTATTGAAGCCATCATCATCATATTGACTAGTATTACACCTTTAAATAAGTCACAAATGGAAGAAAGCACTTCACAGGATCTGGGATGCTAAGACAAATTACGTTACAGGAAAAGAAAAAAAGAGAGACAAACAGAAAAAGAAAAACAACAACCAACTCGCAGGAAAGGCAGAATTAAAGAAAATGAAAGATCCTAACTACATGTTTTAATTTCACTTTTCTGAAACCAAAACTCTTAGACAAGACAGATTTGGGCAGGAGGACACTTCACTGTAACATCTTATGTTCAAAGCAAACAGGGCAAGGAAAATACAGACTGGCAATTCTGAGGAGAAATATATATTTAATACACTGTAGTGCAAATGAGGATGGGCCAGCTAGCTATTCTAGAGGGGAACTACATTTGCTTGTGCTTGCGTGCTACTCCATGACCCTATCAACTCAATGCAAGATAACGGTACATGCTAACTGCACCATTAACCCACTGCATTTCAGTAATATCTCACCTCTGTACCAGATCAGGGCAGACAAATCAATATTGCATGCCTTTCACAGTCCAGTAGTATAAAAGTCTTACTGGTCCTTCTAATTTACTCTGTTCTTTAAATATTTCTGCCAGCTGACCTGCATTATCAAATTCCTAAGGCACTGTATCTGAAACATATGTAAAGATGACATCAAAGCAATATACACACTAAGCATTTACCTTCAAAAACCATAATCCACAGTTCAGCTACAAGATCTTAAGACATAAAAAAAGTCAGATTAAACGAAGTCATGTATTCTCTTAATAACTATTAACCTGTTTAGATTGAAGCAGTAAGTCCACCTATCCTGTACTATAATTTGTGCACCTACACTAACACAAAGTATTATCACAATGAGCATGAAATTAATATGCTGGCTCTTCCCTAAGGAGATCTCCTTCAGCTCCGTGATTAATTTCCAGTTATGCCAACTGCTGTTATTTAATCTGTCAAAACCAGTGGATCTACATCATCTGTCCCGCAATTCACCACCTGCACATTGGAAACTAGACACACTGAACATTTCTAATGCAGGCAGCAGACCTACTGCTGGCTGTGTTAATACAAATTCACAGCCTCGGGCACCACAGCTCATCTGTCCAGCTGTGCATAATTTGCAGGAAGTTCTACTTCCCTTTACGCCATTGTGTACTGAGAACTTATCTTTGCTTTCATGTAGATAATATAAAATGCAGTAGGCAGGCATTATAATAATTGTATTAGTGACAGAGATACATTTGGCTTGGGAGACTTCAGCCAACAAATCAGTGACTATGTACCTGACTGAGAAGCAACACTGATTGATGAAGGTTGTCCTGAACTACTGCACTGAACCATCTGCTCTAAAGTTTGGGTGAAGGGTACATCACATACAGCGATAACTCACTAGCTTCTTCCTCTGGTTGTTGCTAGAATCTTTTTTTATTTGCCTGACATATCCCATGAAATCCAGATACAGTCCTATTACTTTACAAACTTCAGAGAGAGTTTTGGTAATGGCAGCTGTACCAAAGATTCACACTGGTTTCACCTCTTCTTTCATAATTCCGCTGGAATCCAGGAGAGAATTTTTGCCCTTTTTTGTCACAATCATCTATAAAATAATACTGAAATCTCTCATCCCAAACTAGGACAACCGAACATTCAGGGAGATAACATAGTAGTACTACAGAGCTAGTTTGGAGGTAAGGCAAAAACTGTCTCTTCAGCACAACCACAGCTAACAAGATGGCTGGATGGAAAGGTGTACAAACTGTGTGTACTCCACCAGTCTGGTTACTAACATGCACCCAGCTTCTGTTGAAAAACAAATCCAAGAAACTTCAGGAAGAAATCAAGAGATTTCTATACAACCATTTGTCTTTATAAACAGTCACCAACAGAACGTGAATTGAGACAGTATATGCTCCTATATATTCAAGGATACTTTTCTAGTACACATAAACATCCACACCTATAACAAGCTCTTCAAGGAAGGGATGGAGATGCATCATTTTTCAGAACCTACTGCTTCCTTTTTTACTTTTCCAACAAAGGTTTGAAGACAATTTCCTTAGCAGAACTTAACATGAAGTTGGGAGAAAACTTCTAAGCTGTATGATGTTGCCAGTTCTATGCAAATATCCCATATAATTCTATCCAAACAGTACTTACTCATAGGACCTGACCAAAAGCCTTTGGAAATTCAGAGAATTTTTGTACCGAATCCAACAAGAACTGATCCCATGACACTAAGCTGTCAATGGTCTGTTAATGCCAGTCCTGTTACACAAGTCTTTTAATATTAATGGTTTATGCTACATCCAATAAGAAAATGAGTAAAAATTTCTTGTATGTTAGGCAGCACACAGCCATAACTTACATGGTCCCATATGAAAAATACACTAATTTTGTTTATTTGAAAAGACAGATCTGAAAATCATACACAGAAGGTCAGAAAAGGTTGAATCATATCTCAGAGCACAAATATATTCCCTATATCATTTTCAGATCATTTGTTCTGTATATGCCCAAGTGTTTGAAAGAGATATTTAATGGATAAATGATATAGACTGGTGGACTAAAATAAGTAAAGTAATAGAAAGGAAGAAAAGTTTTAATTTTTAGATATATAATTATACTATTGATAAATGCTGACTAATTTCCTGCTCTTTTTAATGGCAGAATTCTGTAGTGTCTGCAAACAACTTTAACAAAATCAAAACTGACTGGTACATCTAGCTTAAGATTTATGAAAACCTTAAAAATTAAGTCTAAAATTAGGACCATAAAAGTCAATCTGTACGGAAGATATAGAAATAAACACCAAGAATTTGGTTCCATTCCAAATTTTTTATTTCAAAATGAGGCTTTGCCCTTGATTTATTACATTTGGATGGATAGGAAGTAAGGCTTGTGCATCTCAAAAGTCAAAAGTATCACAAATAAAGTAATATTTGTTTGTTGGAATATAAAAAATAGGTATTTGGAGCTGGTTACTGCATTCTGTTTTGGAATAAAACGACCCACCAAACAGAAGAGTTACTGAAGTTCGTCCACTTACTTTCCACCAGATTTCAAAAGCATAAAAGAAATCCTGTTACAGAAAATGTAACTCTTTGAGCCCTGTCCATAGTACTTCTAAACAGGTTTTCTGAAAGAGGACTTGTTGCCATTAAACTGACTATTTTTTCACTAAGGGTCCAAACTGACTTTAAAACATAGAGAAGCTTGACCATCAACCTAGAGATGTCTGGAAACAGTATCACAGGATCACCACATGATGGCTCTGATCAGCATGGCCAGCCAGCCCTACTCAGAAGGAGAATTAACTTGACAGCCACGCCACAAAGCACAGTCTCAAGAGTTTGAAAATCTGTTTCTTCTTGGTCTGTACTGGGCCTGTAACTTACCTAGACACTACAGCAATAGGTGTTTTCAAAATAATCAAGCAGTTAGAGCACTTCAAGCAAGACTTCGGGACAGAAATCCTATTCATGATTGTCCTCTTCCATTCCTGGCTGTGCTAGACCTCTCTCCTAAATGTCAGTAACTGCCTCCACTTGGAGGACAAAGGAAAGGTCTTACCTCTAGACTCATTTGCACTGAGCAGCAGCAGGCTATATATTTTTGTCTACTGCATTCAATAGATGCAAATCTGAAAGATGCTGTTAGATGGAAGTTTGCTACTATCAAATCATGCCACTACTATCTCATCTATTTGTCTATTATGGTGAAATACCAAACTGGTTTTAGTCTCAATGAGTTGTGTAACTAAATCTCAAAATTACCTTTTTATTTATTTAAAAATAAATTAATATACAAGTAAATAAAAATCAGCTAATTCATTCTGTATATGAAATCATAACATCCACTGCAGAATTAGCTGTAATTGACTGCTGGCTACTCTAGGAAGAAAACCAAACATTTTATTCTACAAATCTCTTATAGTTACATTATTATTAAAATACCACATTCCGTCTAATACAAAACTCAGTCTGTGCAATATTTTAAAATAGTCCCTCTATAAGCAATGAAAAAGAATAATTTTAAAGGAAGTTATTTGAATAATTACATTTATGACGGCTATGTACTCCTCCAGTTTTCAAAGTGAATTGAATCAGTCCACTGTGATAGTATCAAATATTTTTTCTAGTAAGAGTGCCATTCATTTTTGAAGCTTACCTCTCTTGAAAGGCTCAGCCTCCCCTCAAGTTGCAAATCTCACTGAGCACATAAATAACAGAGGAAAGACAAGCACGGAAAATCCTAACTCTCTACTGAAGCTAGTCAGTGGCATACACGTACCGAAATATGTCCTATGACACTGAGTGGTGTGTGGGCTCAGCACAGAAGACAGCCGAAAGAAAGAATCATACATTGTGACATCAGTGACTACAATTTATTTTTAGATTATTACAGTACAAATCTGAGCATTCGTAGCTAGGAATCGTTCCAGCATGTGGTCATGCATTCAGTTTGAATTAGCTATGACACTGGTAAAGCCCACTGCAGATCTCACAGGAAAAGCCAGTGTTCTACAAGGGCTGCTTCTATTCAGATCCTTACGCGAGCTACGCATGCAGGCCATAAAGTAACCCTGTTTCATATACAGCTTATTCATCCCATTAGTTTACATGAGTTAAAGAGGGATGAATTTGCTTGTAACATCTTCAGAAAAAAATTCCTACCTTTTAAATTAAACTGCTGCAAACTGTCTATAAATAATATTTTTCAATTTTCTCTTCTCTATCTTTAGATCTATTTTTAAGTTGTGAAAAGTCGATTAGCATTATGTCCTATCTCATTGGAAATAATCTTCCAAGAGTATTGTTAATAAAACTTGGTTTTCCTCCACTAGACAGCAATGTGGTTTTTTTTAATTCGGTCGGGGGTTTTTTATTGATGCTTTTTTTCTCTTTTTTCTTTCAAATCCAATCTGAAGACTACTAAAACAAACACAATGGGAAGTTGAGAACTATTAAAAGGTGACAGAGTTGAGTACATAACCTTGTCAGGTGTGAGGATCGAAATGGCTCACAGCATAAATGCTTTACAAACATTGCCTGGGAGCATGAGTTGAACAGTGACAGAGGATAGCTGCAGTTGGACATGAGAGACTTATATTGATTTGTGCAGCTCATGTTTGTTTTGGTTTTAATAGATTTAAAAAAAAAAATTAAAGACTCATATCCTTGTAATTCAGTGCACATAACTAACCAATCTTATTCATGCAGAAGAGATCTTGAATCTCCATGACAAGTCTTCAAGTGACAGAATGACTAAATTATATGCTGGTTATATAGTATGATGCTTATTCCTGTCCTAACCAGGTGGAGCTGTTCTTTACACTATGTGATTCAGCCATCAAATAGCAGCATGCGTGTTTGAAAGGCCAAGAGGAGGCTGTATTGAGAACCTGTCAAAAACAAATGTGCAAACCTCTATGCAGCAGTCAGTAAATGTTCCTTGAATCACTCTTTTCTTAAGAAAAAGCAAAACAAGTCCTTTTTTCTATATGATATCTTTAATACAGAGCGTCAGTTAAACAGTTTTTCTTTCTGCCTCTTGCCTTCATCTCTACATGACAGGTCTTCAGCTGAAGGATGCCTATTAAGATTGACATTTTTATCAAATGTAAAAATTGTCAGGTGAATGATCTGCCCAAGAACATAGGATCAGCTACAAAGATAAAATATTTGTAAGAAGAAAAAAAATATATAGGCTAGCATGGCATCTCCACTAAAACCCACTGGTTTTTTCACTTGTCCTGATATAATCCAGTTGGACTGTTTCATTCATGCTCTTGAGACTTGATTTTGTTTGCTTGCATTGTGATGCCTTTAAAAGAAATGAGAAATCACTGACCTCTGCACTTTCCTGATCAAGAAAAAACATTGGGAATTTTTGAATTTACAGTCTACATGTTTGTGATACTTCACTGCATTTTAAAACAATTCTAGGGAGAAATGCAGAATGAAGAAAATACATTTTCTTGTGTTCATAAATGCTTTCCAGTAGACACCAAACTTAAAGGCTGTTAAATTAAGTGGGGGCGAAAAAAAAGAAAAAAAGAGATTTAAAGTAGTCTTGAATTAAATCCTCTTGAGGACCAAGGCATTTTGGATGCCAAACTACATTTCAGTTTTAGTATCTGGTACAACTTAATAAGTTGTACTTGCACACAGCATACCAACAATAATTGCATCTATATGATATACAGGCATATCAATAGGGAAAAGAGAGAGCAGTAACAGCTGTATTTATACACAAAGGGATAGTAATTTCAAGATGATAAAAATGAGTAGGTAAAAATTAATTTGATTTTATATTATTCTTAGGAAAACACATGCCATCATAGATCTTTTTGTTCTGAGTTACCAGAAACTGCATGACATGCTTTCATATTGCCAGTCTCTAATGATTCATTGGGATATGATTCATAAGACAATGCATGCAACCTCTACTCAGTAGTATAAGCAAATAATATTTGAAATGTCCTGCCTTAATGCGTATTTATGTGGGTGCAATGTATATAGAAGCTTACATAGGTGATATTAATAGAATATCAAATACCTATTTTGTAAGTAAAATGAAAATAAAATGCTTGGTTCATTTGACATACGAAATAGCTCACTGTAACAAAGCAAAGTTGTGTACTTATCTAGGAATTAAAGTTAGTGGAAATAACTTATTTTCTTAGAGTGACAGAAAATAGTTTAATTATTTAGTGCTAACAGAGGATTTTAAAATCTAATAATTAATAAACTTATTTTTTGTCCCATGGGATGTGGACTATTACCCTTCAGTTTACGAGATATCTAAATTAGCAGTTATGTTTTAGGAGGAGAAAAATATCAGAGATTTCAGTTTTGGTGTAATGGCTTGTAAATTCATCCAATTATGTTTTGCTTTCTGATCACCTGCTTCTAAACATATGCATATAAGCCCTTAACATTATCAATTATTTAGAAATAAAAACCAGTCTGGAGTTTTACAGGCGTTTGCTTTCAACACCGATCAAATATGGCTAAAAAGCCCTTTTTTCTTTTCTCTCTCTTTTTTTTTTTTTTTTTTTCTCCTGGTGGTTTGTTTTTAACTGCAAAACAGCTAAACTTGCATATGCCTTCCTGCCACCCTTGTGACAAGCAGCACCTCCACAAAGCCGACAGATGCCAAAAGCTGCACACAGGCACCTTGCACCACCGTTTCAATGGCTCTCATCCCCCCCTGCTCGCTGCATCACCGAGGCCACCACCGGCAGCCCCACCGGCCCAGCCACGCGCTCAGGTGCTCCCCCGCATCGCACCCTGCCTCCGGCGGGGCTCTGCGCCCCTACCTCCAATGCCGCAAGTCTTCCCACCTCCCCGCTCTCACCCGCACCCCAACCCGGACACCCACGTCAGCTCCCCTTGGAGCCCCGCTCTGGCCCGCCGGATCCCGCAGCTCCTTGCCGGCGGAGCCCCGCACGGCCGGCGGGCGCGGGACGGCCCCGCGGCGGGGCGCGCGGCGCTGCGGCGCGGCTGGGAGGGCCCGCACCGCCACCTGGCGGCCGCGCCCCGCCACTGCCCGCCCGCGCCCCCCGCGAACTTCGCTCCCCCCGCGCCGGGCGCCTAAACCGGCCAAGTTTCCCGGCCGCGCCGCCATCTATTCTTAGCCCCGCTCAAGGCACGACGGCGGGACGCCCGCCCCGACGCGCTCCCCCTCCCCCGAACCCCTCCGCAGCGGCTGCGCGGGGGCGCGCCCTGTCCGCCCCGACCCTGTGCGCCCGCGGAACCGTGTGTGGGGGCGGGCGGGCTGAACGGCGGCTGCCGGCGCCCCCGCTCCCCCCCCCCCCCCCCCCGTCTGACGAGCGTCCATCACGGCCGCTGCAGCGGGGCCGGCCCCGCTCCCCGGGGCAGCCGGGGGCTGGCAGCGGCCTTTCCGCCCGGGAAAGGGGCAAAGCCACGGAGGCGCCTTACGCCGCCCGCCCCCGCCGCGGCTTTGCAGAGAAGCCGATTTACTGTCGACCTGGGAGGGGGGGCGGGGGACGGTGGCGCTGCGTGTCTTGTCTTTTTTTCCTTTCTTTTCTTACCCCCCCACCGCCACCGCTCCGCGCACGCTGGCTCTCCCCAGTGCCAGTCCCCGCTCCATCACGTGCGGAAACCCATGCCCATCACAAAAGCAGGCATTTTACCCGAGCCCAGAAAGGAAAGAAAGAAAGGAAAATAAGAAAAAAGAAGAGGGTTGGGAAAAAGGAGGGGGGGGAGGGGGGAAAAGAAGGAAACCCCACCACGGAATAGCTAAAACCAAAGCGGGTGAACCGCTTAATTCAAGAAGAGCCAAGATTTCCTCTGAACAGCCGCCTCCCTTGTTCTGCCCCCAGCCCCCGTCCCCTTTGGCTTTTCTGTGGTTGTGGTGGTGGCGAGGGAAGCGGTTAACCAAAAACCTTCGTGTTGGGTTTGTGTTTCCCTGAAAACCACAGGCGCACACAGAGCATGAGGTACCGCTCCTGCCCCTCTCCGCGCTTGCAGAAAACTGTAGCTTCGCTCTTTCTCTGCCTGTACTGCAGATATTTTTCCCTCCTCTCCTCCACACTCTTCTGTTTATTTGGCTGTAAGGCAGAGCTACTTTGTAAACATCTCACACAGAGCCCCAGAGCCTTTCCAAATAGCTGATTGCAGCAAAATGCCTCCAAACAAATTATGGTGCAAGAGGGATATCGGGGACGAGACCGAAGCGGATAAAAAAATAAACAAATTTGCATATATATGCATATGTGACAAGGAGATCGCGTATGATGGTGGAGATGGCAGAAAGAAAGTATCGCTTTATCATGATGGGAAAAGTAAAAGCACAGACGACTGCAGCAAACTGCTCGCCCTTTGCCACAGTACCAACTGCAACACCTCTCCCTTTCTCCCCCACCCTCGCCGGGAAAAAAAAAAAAAAGGGGGGGGGGGGGAAGCAAGAGAAAAAAATGAAAATGAACACTCAAACGGCAAATCCAGTACT
Organism: Falco peregrinus; assembly: GCF_023634155.1. NCBI lineage: Eukaryota > Metazoa > Chordata > Aves > Falconiformes > Falconidae > Falco > Falco peregrinus. The sequence continues at coordinate 23,886,846 of NC_073724.1, forward strand.
CCTACCTTAACACTGGAATAGCTGCAGAGGCATTGGGGTCTTTTTTTACACAGCCAGATTCTTTCAGGAAATCCTCTCGGGCTATCATGCAGCCGGGATTATTCACACACGGTTCCTGCTCTCCTTTTTGGAATCCAACGCGATTCGCTTCTCCAAAGGAATGCAAAGACCACGAAGGGGGAGGGGGGGGGGGGCGATCAAAAATAACAACAAGAAAGACAACAATACTGGATTTGAAGGAAACTCGTGTTCTCGGTTGTAAGCGAGCTACATTCAAACAGAAAATTCATTGCAATCGGTGCGAGAGGGAGAGTTGGGTCTGCGAGTAGGAGCTGTGATTGCCTATGCAGAGAGCCCGAGCCGGGGAGAGACTGATCTGCAAGGCAAGGCGAGCTGGGAGAGAGAGGGAGAGGGGGGGAAGCGAGCTCGAGAGAGGGGGGAGAGAGGTCCAGGCTGTACCAGGCGCTCTCCTCCTGCTATTGGACCAAACTGAATGAAATTTACAAAGCCGGCAGCCAATCGCTCTCCGCAGTCGGCCCCATCACTACAGAAACCGTATCTCCATCCACAGCCTCTTGCGAGGAGCGGCGCATCCCGGCGCGCGGCGGCGGCGGGGCCCGGCCGGGGCCTGGGGGGCCGAACAGGTGGGCATGGCGCGCGGGGAGCGGCCGCGCCCCGGCCCCGGCCCCGGCCCCGGCCCCGGCCCGTGCGTGCGGCGGGGGAGCCGCGCCGTTCGGACAGCCGGTGTCCCCGCTCCGTGCACGTACGGCAAGTGCAGTCTTTGTTAACCCTTTGAAGCCGCAGTTCCTACAGTGCCAGCCTGTTGTTACCATATTCGCCCATATGCATTTACATGGAGCTAACAGTATAACTGCATACCAGCCACTGAGGCATTTTGTTCTTGTTCCCCTTTCTCCCATACAAAAATAGCAAAGCAGACATTTGCCCAGTGCCCAATGGTTTTAAACATATTTTTTTTCCCATAAGCAGACCAGTTATTTAATGTCCATGTTTTAGTTAGCTATCCGCTCTTGTGAAGGTCAAGCGTAAGGGCTGAAAAGGGGGCTCTGTGGTTATTGCCAAGTATTAGAACACAGAGTCTCTGGTTCACTTCCTGTGTATAATTTCAGACTGAGGGTGCTGTAGCAAATAACATGCTCAGATCTCCAGCAGATATGTCCTGTTTCACTCCACAGCAAGTTCCTTCGATCATTTTCATAACAGCACTTAACATTACCCAGAGCACGAGACCTCACAGTGACACCAGGTAAGGATTGACCAAGTTATCTGAGAACAAAGCACAGAAAAAATAAAGGGGTCTTGAAGGTCTTTTCATAATTTGAAAGAAAAACCATATTCATGCCTCGTTAAGACTTAATGCCACAACACTTAGACTTGATAAGCTGAGTCTTTGACATTTTCAGATGTTGAAAAAAAAAATAATCAGCAGCTTTTCTTTTCTAGATGTTTTTTTTCTACTACCATGTAAGATCCTCAGAAGAGAGCAGATAGTGCTTTGTTTTCTCAAATCTGAATTCTGGCTGTGATATTGGACCTATCAATCACTTCTATGCTCTCCTGTTTCAAGTGGTAATGGAATATATATAGTATCTGATTTAAAGATACCATCTAGTAGACAACAGTAGGCCTGTTGTGTGTCTGTTCTTACATAGGGTTTTGTTAAATGGTATGAAGGATACTTCTTTCAGTATCACTTAGGGAGGTGTGTTTTGGTTTTGAACATTGTAAATCTAAGTACAGGTGTAATTCACTGACTTAAAACATTTTAAGCAATGCAATAGCTACATTAAACTGTTAACTTATTTGTCAGTGAAATAATTATTTTTATATTACTTAATTATATGTTTTGCCTTACTTATTTTAAGTGACTTTAGCAGCAGGTGTTCATGCAAGTGAATTTTACTGCTTTTGTTATTTTAATAACGCACCCAGAATGTGCAACCAATCATATTGCTTGACTGAGTGAACATTTTGACACATTTAGAAAAGATGTCATCTTGCACTGCCATCTGTCCCAAATTTTGCAGGACAGTCTTTTTATTTTGATGAGTATGTCATGCATTTTACAAGATAAATTTGGAGGATATTAAAGTATGCACTAGTTAATCTGAATAATGATCTCCCACCTGTGTTGTAGTATCAGGAGGCAATTTATTACAGGTTACCAAAGGATCATTTCTAATGCCTGCAACTAATGCTTGCAACTATGACCAAAATATTCTCAAACACAGCAGTAAAGCTAAACTTTCCATAGGCTCTACACAAGTATATGATCAAAGGATTTAAGTAAAAGGCATTTGGTCAGAACACAGGAATGCACTTTTCTCCTCTTACAACTTTCAGAATGCTAAATGTACAATTGGAAGCTGTGGCTTATTTGGGAGGGTATCTGGAGCAAACCACTGCATATTTATAACTGCAAGCAGGAGTCCAGGAACAATCATTCAGAGACAACAATGCCACTTGCAAAGTAACACCATTGCTTCTTACAAGGAGGCATTGTATTCTAGTATTAACCCAACTTGACTCTACTTGTAAACAGTGAAATCTAAAGAAATCACAGTACATGAGAGTGTGACTGAAGACAGGCCAGACTCTGCTGGGTTCCATCCCACGCAACCTCTTTTTGTGTCCGTCAAGCTGAGGCATGATTTGGTCTCCCATGTCCAGTAACTGCAAAGTTTCCACAGGTTAATTTCTAAATCAGATATAGTGAGTTGCATATTGATGCTCAAATTAACAGCAAGAAATTATAACTGAAAGAAAAAGAGAAAAAGGAGGAGGAAAAAGGAAAAGAAAAAAGAAAAAAAGAAAAAGAAAAAAAAGAAAAAGAAAAAAAAAAGAAAAAGAAAAAAAGAAAAAGAAAAAAAAAAGAAAAAGAAAAAAAGAAAAAGGAGTGCCTCTCAAATTTTGTTTGTTTTGGTAGTTATTCATTCCAAAAAATTTGTATTCAAAATGCAGACTTAAAGCAGGACAAGAGGGGCTTTCTACAACTGCACGAACAACAATTGACTCTTTACTGCTTCCTGTTGTCTGCTTGGTCTTCTTACTCAAATATTCATAATGCCAATGGACTTCCATTCCCTTTTGTGCAAGGATGAGCCAGTATGGTCCTAACACACTTTATGCAGTTGGAGGGATATTTCACTAGTTTCGTGGTGCAAAAGGCTCGTGTTCAGTGGAGTGAAATCCACAATGAATCTACTCAGGTCCCTGAATGAGCTCACTTGCCGAATACAAGGGTGATAATACATAGCAGGCATAGTGTTTTGTAGACTTCAAGTAAATCAGAACTGCAGAAGAAATCCATGCCAAACTGCAGAACAGAAAGGAATTCAAAGGAAATAGAATGTGTCCACCAGGTCCACCAAGTAAACAGGACAAACCCAGAGATGATTTTGAAATGAACATGAAGAAAATTAAGATTTGGGGAAAACAGTAAATACTTCCTAGTTGAGTACCCCCAAAATGCTATTTACTAAATTTCAAGAAAGAAATTTTTTTCCTATGTGGCTTATCTTCTTACGGCTTGCTGATAAAATAAGTTGTTGATCTGTAACTATTTTCACAGAAAATTACACAAATTAACAAAAATACTACCCACAAAAATCACATATATATTTTCAAATTTAAAGTCTTTCATTTTTAGTAAAATCAAATGCTTACTCTACTGCTGTTTATACTACATGCCACATAATCAGACTCCCACCTGCATGGCCAATATGATAATTTCAGAGTAGCGTACTGTGAGACCTAATACTCACTAGAGCTTCCCAAATGTACAATGTTTGTCATGATATGTGCCTGACTTTCTATTTATATTCTAATTGCATTCTCCTTAGCATTTTTTACTAAAAATTTTAGTGTGGTTTTCTCCAAAAAGTGCAAACCCAAATCATTGTAGACACAGATAACAGCACAGAAAGATCACTTCAACTATTTAGGTCCTTTTTTTAAACAGCAAAGTACAGGAATATGTAGTTACATACCTTCTGAGATGCAACCTTAAACTTCCCGAAAGAGATAGAGATATCAGGTTTAATGGAGCCAATATTTCAATCCAGAAGGAGTGGAAGCATTTGCTGGGCTTTGGACTTTCCTGTGTAATTTCAAAGCTGGAAGAGACCATTATAATAATCTGCAGAGATCTTTTGAATCATTTAGGCTATTGCTTCATCAGTTTGGTTTTTTTTGTTGGGTTTGGTTTTTTTGGTTTTGGTTTTTTTCATAAAGCCATCTAGTTACTGTTGAGATAGGTATGTGGGTTATTGGGGTTTTTTGGGGGGTGGGGCGGGAGGTGAAGTAAATATTTCATTTTGTGCAGGTGCTACAACATCTGAGTAAATTTTACCAGTATGTAATTACTCTCACTGTCAAAATCACATTCCTGAATTGTCTCAGAAAATTGAACTTCACTGTGACTTTGTCTGTTAAAGAGCCTTTTAGTATTAACTTCTTTTTGCAACTTACATACTTCACAGATCATGATTAGTCCACCTTCTAACCTTTTCATTGTTGAGATAATTAGATTCTGTTTTGTTAGCATCTTACTACAAGTCAGGCTTTCCAGACTATGATTCATCCTTACAAGGCTTTTCTCAACCTTCACCATTTATCAAGATCCTTTTCAAAATGTTAACTCTGGAATAGGATATGGAATTGTCATTGATGTCATATTGATGCAGTATTTTACTCCAAACTCTCATTTTTGTTTTTACAAGGATCACATTTGGTCTGAGCTGGGAACTCATGTTCCTAGTTACTAATCATCATGTCTACATTTTTTTTCCCTGATTAAGATGATTCTGTCGTCTTAAGATGTGACCTATGTTCTCAGTTTTAATACAGGTATCACTCTATAATGAGATCAATTTATAATGCATACATCTTTTCTAACATCTATGGAAAGCTGGTTGGTTGCCATTGGTATTTTTCATTATAGATAGCATTTGTAAACTTTTCCTGCAATTATTTAATGTTGTCCTTGAGATTCTTACTAAGATCTCACATGCTCAGCCTTTGCTGATTTTTTCTACAACAAAAAGTGAATAATAATAATAAAAAGCTAATACTTGTGTGATCGATATCTGACAACACCACAATAGCAACATTTCTGTAGCGTAGTGTCTTTAATCTTCAGAATATCTCTCAGACACAAATGAGTTAACCATTAGATTAATGTATATTTTCATTTTGCATGTTTGGAAACAGGCAAAAAGGATATACAGTGTATTTCTGTGCAATATATTTTAGACAGTTGAAAACTTGCTCTACCCATGCAGTTTGCCCATGCAAACCACCGCATCTAATCAACACAGCACAAGGCCTGAGGTGATATTTATAACTATAGTGATTCAAGACAATCCCTATGCATACTCCCAGCCAACAGCCCTATTGCCATTTAGCTCTGTATCTTTGGAGGACAGACCCTTATATCTTCTGTATTAGGCACTGTACAAGTACAGTGCCATCAGGCTCCTTGAGTGCTGTGGTAGTTCATGTGACTAATAGCATTAAAAAAGCTCCTACCACAGACAGACAAAATGCTGTCTTCTTTAATAATAAGCGTGATTATTCCCTGTGCTGTAAGATCAGCCCATTTTTTAAGGGTTTATATGGTTAGATTTTGCTTCAGATAAATACTTTTGGGGAATTCTATGTACGGTTCACATTGACACTGAAAGTGCAGTTTGCCCTGCATACCTGTAGAAATCTTGATTTGATCTTGACAAATGTAGTCTGGAACTTTCATTGATATGAAAGATTGAGCTAACCAGAGGCTAGTTATCCACCCCTGCTTCCATTCTCTTTTAGATTAGAATCAAAGTGCCTTGGAGTCAGAACTTACAAGCTCTCTGTAACCTTTTAAAGTGCTACACAGACCGATGAGTTATTAATATTAGAAAGAATTATTTATAGCATAATTTAAGGATTACAGAAAAGCATATGCCTAACACCGTGTCAGAAACAAAAAGCAGTTTACTGGTGTATATGTACAACTTAAACTGCGCTTGAATAGCACAGGAAGGACAGCAGAAATATCATTAAATGAAAGCAGAGAAATGAAACACAGTCCCTAAATACCTAATGCTAATGTCACAGCTCACATTCACCCACAAGACGGCTTTCTTCAGCAACTTAAATTTTATCTACAGCCACAACATTAAGGATCTGGATGTTCAAAACCAAACATAATAGCTCTGCAGGTAACTCCTTTGACAGCTGGTGGCCTCTAAGATGTTGCTTACAGACCTGTGGACTTCAAAAGAATACTATAGCTGCAAGCTTCAAATGACAAGTAAATTTTCTGCAAAAATCATTCTTAGAAGTTGTTAGAAAATCTCCTGCTTTTGGACTACAAAGAGAGACAATTAAAAGATCAGAAGTGTTGGAATTATTTTCCTCTTTGCAAAATAATTACATAAAAGACAGTCTCAGTAGTAGGTAGTGATATCTATTTCCAAATGCCTTTCTCACTGGATTACATCATTCATGCTTTTCCTGGCCAAAATAATTTTGTTTCTTTTGCTATCCAAAGTACAGTTTCAGCTAGAATGTGGAGAGTGCTTTCTACCTAAACTAACCTCTATTATACTGCAGTCTTTTGAGAATATATTTTTGAAACTCCACAGACTGATGGAGGCATTGAATCCAAGCCTCCTGTCTTCTCTCACTGAATGCTTGAGCTAAAAGAGCTATTATATAGCAACCAGGCAATTCTGGAAGCATTAATGTACCTGACAATGACTTTCATAAGACGATCTGGGTATGCATAAATATTCTTTGAAATGCCTCAAGTATCAAGCCACTTACCAGACCAAGGTATGAGATCCCCAAGCTATGAGAACACTGTCAAGTTTTACCTGTCAGCTGAGCCACCTATTCATCAGCATGTTGTTAGCCCATCCCAAATGTAAGGCAGTTTCCTTCACACAGTTTCCGTGTGTTTTACCTTGTAATTAAAAGAGCTAAAGCATTTATATACAAGCACTAGTGAAACTAGCTCCAGTGCCGTACCACTGCCAGAGATCATCATTCCCTGAAATTGAATCATCAGAAGGAAAGTTTGTATGTGTGTTAACCACTTAGTATAGGCAACACACTAGATTAAATGAGCAGTGAATAGGAGTTTAAACTAACCTGTAAGAGAAAAGGAGTATTTGTTCTGCCACGCTGGCTGCAAGGATGTCTTCAGCAGCAGAACAAGAGCAAACAACTTGGGATAGGGGAATATGGGATAGGGGAATAATGTCTCAAGCTGTGGCTGCTCCAACTGTTTGCTAAGTGAAAGAAAATCAGAGTGCTAACAGACCACACAAGCTCAGCCAATGTGAGGTAGCTCATTAAGCCACAGAAATTTGGTGACATTTGTTTGGTGCCCGCAGCTAATGCTCTGGGGTTAGGGAGAGTTAGGTACAAGATGTTCATGCTGAGTGGGTCTGGGAAGACCAGAAAATAACTCCCCAATCTAAATAGGAAGTACCTCATGAATTTAGGTACTTACAGTAGAGGCAATCACTTTTGAATAACAACTTTACAGGAGTCTGGCCTCCTCAGAAACACTACTTCAGTGGTGAGCCATTTAAAAAACAAATTATCTTAATTTCAGGTATGAAAAGACATAAGATCGGTCGGCTTAAGAAAAACAGTTTGAACAAATAGCTGACATAAATAAACAGATGAAAGCCACTGAATGGGTTAAATTTGTTATGTCCAAGTTGCTGCCAAATCTTCAGCTAAGAACAGGAAGTTTATTGGCAATTTTCTGAAAGAGGAGGAATCCAATGATAAAATGTGAGCCATTTGTCTTCCCAGCCATTAAAGGAAATTCACTTTAAGGATGTTTCTGGAGTGGCTGCTGCTGCTGCTGCTGCTGCTGTGCCCATTATAATTTATCAGTGTGTCTGCTGGTAGTATTATCATCAGTAGAGGCTCAGGTGGACTTCCATTACTGCTATCAAAGTCCTCATTGGTAAAATATTCCATTGACCTAGACAGGATCTATCAAAAGCTTTGAAAACCTCATCTGCCATGGATATTTTTTCTGCTAATTATTTTCAGCAAGTTTGTAAGATAATTCCCCAGGATGAGTTATCTAGGGAAAAGCAGCAACAACAAACATTTAATAAATAAAACTGTGTCAGTCACCATCATGTTCATTTATTTATAGGTCATATCCTTCTCAGCCTTCATCTTCTTGTGTGACATTTAGAACATAACTCTCTGGGAGAGATATTTTCTTACCTATCTCCACTCAGGTCCTAACTTTGATAGGAGTCTTTGGATACCATCACAGTACACATGTTTAAAACTAATATGGGTATATGTAATAAATGTAAGTAAGCACACTTATTTAACCATGTGTTCCATTAGTTTGATGGCTCTGCTGCTTGTTTTGACTTAAAGCTGTGTTAAATTCATGCCAAGTAACGAAAAGTCAATCTTGCTTAGTTTCTTTGTCTTATACAGCTGCACAAGGGATTTCCAGCCACTCCAACCAGTCTTACTGCTTAGTAGTCAGCTTCATCAGGGGCTCACCTTAAATGCTTCTATGCAAACATATGTAGCATGGGGAATAAACAAGTGGAGTTATGGACATGCACATGCCCGCAAGGCTAAGATCTTATTGGCATCACAGAGACGTGGTGGGAGGGCTCCTGTGACTGGAGTGTTGGAAATAAAGGATACAGGCTCTTTAAGAAGGACAGGAAGGGGAAAAGAGAAAGAACTGTCACCCTCTATGTCAGTGACTTGCAAGAGTGCTCAGAGCTCCACCTGGGGATGGATGAGGAGCTGATCAACCCGGAGTTTATGGCATTTGCTACAGGCCACCCAACCAGGAAGATCAAACACGAGGCAGATGGGAGCAGCCTCACATTCACAAGTCCTGGTTCTCATGGGGGATTCAACCACCCTGATATCTGTTGGAGGGACAGCACAGCAGGGCATAAGCAATCCAGCAGGTTCCTGGAGTGTTTTGATGATAATTTTATTCTCCAAGTGGCAGACTAGCTAACAAGGAAAGGTGCTATGCTACACCTTGGTCTCACCAGCAAGGAGGGTCTAGTGGGGAATGTGAAGCTAAAGGGCAGCCTTGGCAGCAGTGACCATAAAATGGTGGAGTTCAAGATCCTTAGGGCAGCAAGGAAGGCACACAGCACACTCACTACCTTGGACTTCAGAAGTGCAGACTCTGCCTTCTTGAGGGATCTGCTTGGTAGAGTACCATGTGTTACAGCCCTGAAGGGAAGAGGGGCCCAAGAAAGCTGGTTAGTATACAAGGATCACCTCCTTCAAGCTCAGGAGCAAACAAAACAATGAAGAGGAAGTCAGGCAAAAACACCAGGAAACCTGCATGTATGAACAAGCAATTCCTGGACAAACTCAAACACAAAAAGGAAGTCTACAGAGGGTGGAAGCAAGGACAGGTAGCCTTGGAGGAATACAGAGAATTTGCCTGAGCAGCCAGGGATCAGGTTAGAAGGCTAAAGCTCTGATAGAATTAAATCCGGCCATAGACTTCAAAGACTTATGCAAAGCATATGACACTCTCTTACAACATCCTTATCTCTTAACTGGAGAAACATGGATTTGACAGATGGACCACTCAGTGGATAAGGGATTGGCTGGATGGTTGCACTCAAAGAATCATAGAATTGTTTATGTAGGAAAAGGCATTTAAGATAATTGAGTCCAACCATTAACTGCCAGGCCCACTACTAAACCATGACATCTACACATTTTTTAAACACTTCCAGGCATGGAGATTCCACCATCTTCCTGCACAGCCTGCTTCACCACCCTTTTGGTGAAGAAGTTTTTCCTATTATCCAATCTAAAAACTGCCCTGGCATAGCTTGAGGCTGTTTCCTCTTGTCCTGTCAGTTGCTATCTGGGAGAGACCTACCCCACCTGCCTACAGCCTCCTGTCAGGTAGTTGTAGAGAGTCATAAAGTCTCCCCGTGAGCCTCCTTTTCTCCAGGATAAACAACCCCAGTTCCCTCAGCTGCTCCCCACAAGACTTATTCTCTAGACCCTTCACCAGCTTCGTTGCTCTTTTTTGGACACGCTACAGCACCTCAATGTCTCCCTTGCAATGAGGGGCCCAAAACTGAACACAGTTCAGACGGAGTATGCTATTGGCCTTCTTGGCCTCCTGGGCACACTGCTGGCTCATGTTCAGCTGGCCATCAGCCAGCACCCCCAGGTCCTTTTCTTCCATGCAGCTTTCCAGCCACTCTTCCCCAAGACTATAGTGGTGGGTGCAGTTGTTGTGACCCAAGTACAGGACCCAGCACTTCCCAGAGAGTAGAGGTCAACAGCTCAATGTCCCAGTGGAGACCAGTAATGAAGTGGGTCAGTACTGGGACCAGTGTTGCTGAGCATCTTTGTTGGCAACATGGACAGTGGGACCGTGTACACCCTTAGCATGTTTGCCGATGACACCAAGCTGTGTGGTACAGTTGACACACTGGAGGTAAAGGATGCCATCCAGACGGACCTTGGCAGGCTTGAGAGGTGGGCCCATGTGAACCTCACCAAGTTCAACAAGGCCAAGTGCAAGGTCCTGCACCTGGGTCAAGGCAACCCCCAGTATCAATTCAGGCCAGGCAGAGAATGGATTGAGAGCAGCCCTGAGTCAAAAGACTTGGATGAGCTGGTAGATGAAAGGCTCAATATGGCCCAACAATGTGCACTTGCAGCCCAGAAAGCCAACCGAATCCTGGTCTGTATCAAAAGAAGCGTGGCCAGCAGGTCGAGGGAGGTGATTCTCCCCCTTCTACTCCACTCTGGTGAGACCCCACCTGGAGTGCTGCATCCAGCTCTGGGTCCCTCAACATAAGAAGGACATGGACCTGTTGGAGTGAGTCCAGAGGAGCGGCACAAAGATGATCAGAGGGCTGGAGAACCTCTTCTATGAAGACAGGCTGAGAACGTTAGGGTTATTCAGCCTGGAGAAGAGAAGGCTCTGGGGAGACCTTCTAGCAGCCTTCCAGCACCTAAAAGGGCCCTATGAGGAAGCTGGAGAGGCACATTTACAAGGCCGTGTAATGATAGGACAAGGGAAATTGACATTAAACTGAAGGAAGGTAGATTTAGGTTAGATATTAGGAAGAAATTCTTTACTGTGAGGGTGGTGAGACATCAGAACAGGTTGCCCAGAGAAGTTATAATTGTTCCATCCCTGGAAGTGCTCCAGGCCAGGTTGGATGGGGCTTTGAGCAACTTGGTCTAGTGGAATGTGTCCATGCCTGTGGTAGAGCAGGTGGAACTAGATGATCTTTAAGGTCTCTTCCAACCCAAACCATTCTATGATTATGTGATTCTGATATGTCTACACATGTGACAGCCTGGGAAAATGGGGGGACGGATACATATAAGACTAGACAATCTAAAAAATATCTCCTAATTCTTTGTCAAACACCACCACAGACAGTGTTCTTTACAGGACTGTAAATTAAAAGATGCATTGTATTATCCTTTTAAAAAAGGTGAACTGTGCAAAATGCCATCCCTAATGACAGGCCTAGCTGGTCGTCACCTGCCCTTCCTGACTTCATATTATTAATAAAGCTGTAATATTAACTGATATCTTATTTGCATTAACAATTACATTTATTGCAGTTTCATCCCATGAGGCTTAGTACAATCACATAAAAAAGGCAGTGTCTACCCTGAAAGCAGTTATTACACATATTTAATATGACAACTGGTGGATGCAGCAAGTGGAAGCATAGATTGTATAAGATTATAGTAAAAACACTTTTGAAAAGTGGTAAGCAACTATTACAGCCATCACCTACAAATTTTTAACAACAGAGTGATTTTTGGCTCTCTCTTTTCCTTTCTCCCAACATATCATTGCCCCTTTTAGCACTTATTATTTCCTTGTATGGTTGTCAGTCATTCCATGCTGCCAGCAGGGTGAGTGAAAACAATCTGCTATGATCAAATGCAGTTACTGTCTCTCAGCACCCCTTGATCACTCACTGGACTCAAGAGAGAGAGGTGAAAGCAGTGGATTTCTATCACTATTTGACATGACTCACAAAACATTTTGTAACCCACTGCTAGAAGTGCACTCGTCAAGACCAAATTTGGAAAAAACTGCAGTTTGCCTCAACTTCAACCAAGTCAGTTAAGTTAGCAAGCTGGGAAAAAAATGCTATATTCTGGACAATATTAACAGAGCATGCATGTAGTTTTCCTACACATTTTGAATAATTGTTAGTTCAATACATTAAAAAAAGCTTGTTTCCTCTTTTTTGGATAGCTCTTTTTAAAGATGATAACTTACATAAATAATTTCTCAAACTTGGATTCCTTGAAATGCAAAATAACAGCTAGCATCGACACTGTTGCTGCTGTGTCTCCACATGGGTTGACCTTTGCAGTTTGGGAATAATACTGTATTAGCACTCTGTTAACGATGGATATTATCATCAAATACTTTGAGAGGACTCCAAAGAAAGCTGTGGCTTAGCTCTCATTGGACTGCGTTGTTTCTCCTACTTAACCTGCAGAGTGAAGCCACCATAACTGGGTTTTTAGGTGTCTAGAGAAATCATAAATAAATAATTAAGCAAAAGCAATCCAGCTGAAGCCCTGAGGTTATATGAAGTTAAGTGTGTCTTGGTAAGGTCACATAAAACTGAAAGCAATGTTTCTGCTTGCAAAAGTTTGGTTTGGAGGAAGCAAGCTTTCAAATAGCAGCTGATACCTTTGAACAATACAAGCAGCTGTTTAGGTCTTTTCAGAAGGTGGTTTCTAAGCATTCTGGCTTACAAGATTTGATTATTCAGCAGGTTACTACATATAGCTGTCTGTTGTGCTGCTCTGTGAGGTGCTGCCATATTATAGCAAGGTCAATAGAATGGGTAGCACATCTGCTCCTCAGTTTTCAGAGTTTACCATTTTTCTGTTAACTGAGACTAGGATTCACAGCTATAAGTGGCAACTTGTGTTATAACAACAGTTTACAACAGTTTACCTTTTTACATCAGGCTGTGGGTGAATAAGACAAAAAACTCCCATTTATGGATCCCTTTGGACTTGACTCGATTAGCTGTGGGAGCACTATGTTCTTACTGCAGACATGTTTTAAACCATTTAAAGTCCAGGCTTTACCCCTCAAAAATACAGCTTGTTTCAGTCTGGCAATGTAAAGGAACTGAATGGTATCTTCAGGCAGGAGTATCTTTGTGCAAGTGAACATTGACTTTTTGCCACCTCCAGACATGACGGTATGTTAGAGGGGGGCTTGAGCAGGAGACATTGTGATCCTTTCTGGCAGAGCAGCTCCTTGGGCATTTCTGTCTGTCAGTGCAGATGACATAAAACCTAAGGCTGTGCTAGAGGCCAGCTGAATCCAACTAGAACCCAAAATCCAATTTGTATGTTGAACACTGTGCATGGTATGGACATACCATGTGTGTCTACTGTTTGTCTCTACTGAGTAATTTTAGCCATAGGCAACATTTATGTTCAAAACACACAGAAGATAACCAAAGATGATAACAGATTTGCTGGTTTACCACAAGCTGACACATCTTCATGATTTTTTTTTTTTAATGGTTTATGCTTTCTAATCTCCCTAAACCCAGCTGAGAACTCAGATTTGTAAACAGTGATATAAAAATAACCTTATTTGGAATCTATGTAAAATTTGTCAGCAGCTGACTAACCTAATAATGCACAGTAAGCAGTAGATATGAATCAATTGACCTAAAAATATTTAGACTTCCAGGCAAAAGGCATATTCTTTTGACAGGTTATACTTCTGAATACAGAAAAAAACAAAACAAAACCAAACAAAACCAACTTGTAATATATCTTATGGTAAACATTTGGTGCTATCTGGTAAACGAGCTCCAACCTATAGGAATCCTATGGATTATTTGCAAGTCTGAAGCATTGTAAAATACTTTATCTAATTTCATCTATCTTTCAGTATTTAACATCTATTTCATTGTGTTTTAGTCAAAAATTTGTTAGAAAGTAGGTGATGGGAACCAATTAGAAAAAATTGAAAAATATTATAGCATCAAATTACCTTAAATAAAATCATGTAGAATTGTGTGTTAGACTGATACTTTCAGAAAAATCTTGGCACTGCTAAAGTCAATACCAAAGGCAAGTTAATGTAACAGAGGCTGGGATGTCACCTAGCACTGAAAAGAGAAAGAAAAAAGGGAAATATTTTAAAGTATTACTGAGGGGTTTTTTTCCTCACATGGGTTACACATTGACACATTGGATTGAAAACCCAGTACTATTTTCTATGATAATTATATCTGCACTAAGTTATCAAGATTGAAATAATGTTTGTTTTGCGTGGTTTGTGCCTGATGAAAAGACAATCCCCATCTTAAAAACTCTATGAACTAACAAGTTAATGCAAAGAGTAGTGGAAAGATTCCCATTGACTTTAGAACACATTAAACTGTTCCCTAAGTATGACTGGAATGTTTGATCATTTAACGGTGCATGCTTTGGAGAGCCTGCAAATGTGGAGAGAGAAAGAGGGCTTTCTTCCGCCTAAGTCATGAATAATTATAACACTTCAAATATTGTCACTTGTTCTTTTGTTGTGACTGTCAAAAAATATAATAGTTTTTTACACACACACACAGAAAAAAAAGGGTGAGGGGGGAAGGGCGGAGAAAGAATATACAAATGTGAATCTGTACTGTGCTATTATTCAATGTGAATCTGTACTGTGCTATTATTCATTCTGGATAATAAATTATTTTCCACCAGATATACTTTGTTTCTTTTGAAAAGAACTTTTATTATGGGAATCACTCATTTTTATAAAAAATTACAAGAAAAAATGATCAACTAATATTCATGATAGGTATTCAGTGATACTGAGAATAAATGTGTCCCCAGATCTATAGGTCTGTTCTCTGGGATGCTTGCCTAATCAGTCTACAGTAATTCTATAATTATTGCTCATGTAAAGCAAGTTTACTCTGTTAGTTTTCAGCTGTACTCTTTTCCTTTTTGAGAAGTTTACAGAAGCACAGATAAAGTATTGACAAAGGAAAACCAACAGTAGCATGGTCAGATCCATTCAGTAGGTCCTGGCTGTGGCTAATAATATATTTTCATGAATTTAATGTAAAAAATCATAAAGTACTGTCTTTCACTGACTTCTGCTGTATAAACATACTTTTTTTTTTTCTTCTTTCTTTAATTTTGGCAATTGGTCTTTGCCAATAGGCCATCATACTTCAAATTGAGGAAGTTACAGAGAAAGTTTCATGGCTGTTACTAGTATTCAGCATGTATTTCTGATGCTGCAGGCCTTCATTGCCAAAATATACCCATGGGAAATTTATGATGTCCCTCTGTAAATGCTCCTGGAGACCAGATTTAACCAATAAACATATTTCATCATCTAATCTTAGTCTCAAAGCAAATATGAATGACCTTTTTAGATGAGTAGATATTGAGAATTTTGATCTGTGTAGTACCCCTGACATTCCAGATGGTAGCACACTGCATATCACTAAAACACTGTGTCCTGGTTTCAGCTGGGGTAGAGCTAATTTTCTTAGTAGCTGGTGCAGGGCTGATTTGAATTTAGTTTAAGAGTAATTTTGATAACACACTGATGTATTTCATTGTCTACTAAGTAGTTGTTTATACTAAATCAAGGATTTTTCAGCTTCTGAGGACCTGCCAATGAGAGGGCTGGAGGAGCAGAAGATGTTGGAAAGGAACACAGCCAGTACAGCTGACCCCAACTGGGCAAAAGGATATTCCATACCATATGACATCATGCTCAGTATATAAGCTGGGGGAAGAAAAAGGGAAGGGAGGGACGTTTGCAGTGATGGCATTTGTCTTCCCAAGTAACTGTTGTGTGTGATGGAGCCCAGTTTTCCTGGAGATGGCTGAACACCTGCCTGATGTTGGGGAGTGGGGAATTGATTGTTTTGCTTTGCTTGCATACACAGCTTTTGCTTTACCTATTAAACTGTCTTAATCTCAACCTGTGAGTTTTCTCACTTTACCCTTCCGATTCTCTCCCCCATCCCACCAGGGTGGGGGGTGGGGGGTGGCTGGGCCAGTGGCTGTGTGGGGCTTAGTTGCCAGCTGGGGTTAAACCACAACACACTGAAATAAAAGAAAATTCCAGTTAATTGGCCTGCTTATTATCAGAGAGTTCTACTATATTTCTTCATAAAACTAAAATGTTGCATTTTTTGGGTATGATCATCTAGCATCATATATAGGTATATGATTGTGTGTGTGTAAAAATATTTACACTTTATTAAAAATAAAATCCTCTGAATTATTTGCATTTCTAATCATAACACTTCGAAACATTCAGAAGTTGTTTGGCAAATATAGAAGTTTTTCACTGATGAAAGAATCTCATTTGCTGCAGTACTTCCCCATTACATAGAGTGTACAGGACATCGTTAATGTTTGTAATGTGCAGAAATTAAAAACAAACATAAGACAGTTTCCATTCTCTCTCTATTACAGCTGTATCAGAAGATAAAATGCTGATTTTCAATTTGCCAAATGGATTAGAGAATCCATAGCATGTTTCTGATTCCTAATTTGGAAATACAAACCTAAAGTTGCCAGCAATCTCCTTTCAGTGTGAATCCTCCACTCTGACACACCAGCTTAAGTACATGGCAACATCTTTGTGAAGTCAAATGACTTCTTTAAGGCCATTCCTTTGAAATAATTACTAAGTTTGTGAGTCATTGCATTATTTGATATTTGAACATGTTCTTTGTTTCTTTATTTACATTAAGGACTAGGTCTTTAAAGGAGAGGCTTCTCTCTTAGTCACATTTGTTCAGAACAGTCTGGCTTGATATTGCCCAGCCCTCCAAATAATGACTAGAATATTGTGAAATCTAAAGGAAAATATTACTTGGGATAAGGCTTGGGATAAGGTATATTATATTACTGCGAGGAGCTCCCAGATCAGAAATGAGGTCCTTAACATGCTAGGTTAAGAACAAGCAGATTCTGCCTGTAAAGATGTTCTATTATTGAACTGAGCAAGCAAAAGTGTAGACAAATATGCACCCCCAACCAGCTCTTTCCACATAGACTGGACTACCAGTTGCACACTGTGGTTGTGTCAGGGTAAGGCACATATACATACATGTATGTGTTGATGTATCTTACTTGTCAGTAATATTATGGATACTTGTGGTCTCTGTTCTTACTCTTCCATATTGTATGAAGAAAAGATCTAGCATTTTAGTAATATTAAGGAATGAAATTCAAATGAAAATAATATTTCAAAGATTTTCTTTGTGACATATTGTCTATAATTAAAAGCAATTATGTACATGTTACAGATACGCAAGAGCATGTGTGGACATGTACACAAATTCACAATCACACCAAATATTGTCTTCATTTTTAAATGTAAGATAACACAGCTATTCTGCATCAGTTCTTAGTCTTGTGTCTGTGTCACTTAATTTGACTACCCAGTGTGCAAGGGTACGAAATGGCTGCAGAAAAAAAAGCAGACAAAAAAAACCAGTTAATGATTATTGGGTGAGAAAAGAGAGGATCTAGGAGGTGGACTAATAATTTCACCCTGAACAGTAGTCTGAGTTTGCCATTGATCACTTAAGTTTACGTTTTTCAGACAAAAAAGCCCAAAGAACAACAACAAAAAAACCCAAACAGTATCTACAGCAAGGATAGTATTTTTCTTTCAGTTTCTAAATATCTTTTCTTTTGAATACTAACTCTGCACATGATGTCTATTGGTTTTCATCCTGAAATTATATTTTATATCTGGTAAGGAATTTCAGACATCCAAGTTGTACAATATAGCCTTTTTTCTTAAACCTCTCTTCATGGATGTGTTTGAGTGAGAGGGAGGAGTAATCTGATTGCAGAAACTTTAAGAAGGATTTCAGAATCTAACTGCAGAAATATTTGAAATATACTATAGATTTCTATATGACATGGAATATATCCAAATAAATCTCTCCTTGTGCCTTACCCTGTCACAACCACAGTGTGCAACTGGTAGTCCAGTCTATATGGAAAGAGCTGGTTGAGGGTGCATTGTTAGCAGGATATATAATCCTCTCCTGATTTAGCAGAATCAGACTTGTGTAACCAGTAGCCGCTGTTAAGAAAATCTTGCAATTAGTTCTGAAACTTCCCTTCAGTAACATTTCCATGATGTTACCCTAATGGATTTATATTCTAGAAACAGAAATTAGAAGACACCACAAAAACAAATTATAACTGAAAACTGCTGAAGTCTCTAAAAACTTTTTAAAAAGATCACATTTCCATACTTTTTACATTGCATGGTATTTATTGCAGCAGAAACATCACTCAGACATGATCTTATTCCAGAAAGGTTCTCTGCAAACTCAGAACAAGGGCTGTGTATTTGAAAAGATAGTTATGTGCAAGGATGGTGGTTCTTAGACAGTATCCCTTTGGTGGTCATCATAGAGAATTACATCCCAAATCCCATAACTGCACTGAGTGGAAGTCCAAATGGACCCATTAACTTAAATTCCACGCGCTGCTGTGTGTAAAACTGTATTTTGTCTGAAAAATGGCACTAGAATTTGTCTGGAATTTAAAAGAACAAGTCAGACAAGACAACAAGACAAACTTTGTTGTCTGTAGCACAAAACCCCACAGTCACATAAAACACCTGGACAAGTCCCTATTCTTATGCAGCTGAAGTCAAATATCTAAAGCCAATGATGAAATTAGTACAGCTGTATCTAGTATACATGTGGAAAAGCTTTCAGTCCTTGCAGGCAAAGTTTGACTTCAAGCACGAACTCTTCCCAATTCTACTACGATATTTGGAAAGTTCAACCAAAATCGTGTCATCATATTGGTTTTTCAACACAAAGTAACTTTTTACACTTTTTTATTACTTTAGGCATTTATTAAATAAGATACTGCCTTTGAACTAACAGAGCTTCTTCTGATGGAGCGGTTATTATGATATCCTCTGGATATATTAACAGTCTTACTCATGCCAGTTAGAATTGACACTGCAGGTCTTAAAACAGTAAATATTCTTGGTCATACTGGAAGACTGACGAATATTAGTACAAGATACTGATTTTTTTATATGGTATGTATTTCATCAATAGAGTTATGAGCACACATAACACCCTGCACATTTTCTGCTAAATTATAAACCAATGAATAAATACGGAATCCAAACAGAGTAAATAAACTGCAAAATACATATCAAAAAGAAATGTGTACTAATGGACACATGAGTAAGGGTTGGATTATAGAAAAGTATGTCAATAATCAATAGTTGTTACTGCAATTTTGGAACTCCATGGGAGGACAAAGTAGATTTTATAGTTTGAAGAATAAGTTAAAAGTAAAGGAGGTTTCCATTTCTTTTAGAGGTTGGCTTCTAGTAGAATAATATAATTACCTGTGAAGGGTTACAATTTTCTTTAAAGACAGGAGATTGTACAAGTGAGATACAGAGTGAAAAGACCATAGACCAGCACAAGAGATGAGTGGAAGGAAACAGTTACTAGCCACATCTGTATGAACAGAAAACCATTTTGAGTCATGATGAGGCATTCATCTGAAAAACAGAATTAGTTTTCAGTTTAAAGCTTGGGATTTTCTTACAGTCAAAGACCTGATGTAGTTTAAAAAACAAAAAGCACAACAAAACAAAACCTGTAAGTGCTTACTGAACTTTTTGCTTGGACACTTTTCACAGTTTCTTTAAAAACAAAATTTAATTAGAATATTTGATAAGTTTAAGTGACAGGCATATTTGGTACATTCATGAAAGTAGAAGGAAAGAAAACTCCTTTGATACATTTTGTAATATCTGTGTCAAATTTTTTACTTATAATAGAAGGATTGGTGCTGGGCATATCAGCAGGAAGAAACTATACATAAAAACAGAGGAAATGCCTTAATGGATAAGCCCAATAGTCTCTGTGGCCAAATTTGTGTCTGGCAGTAACAATAGGAAACCCTATTTAAACACATGGACTTGGTAATTTTGTGTGTATTGTTCCCTTTGTACTCACCCAATATCTGTACCTGTGATATCAGAAAAACTAGACAGGACACCCCAGACTGGTTCTTTCAATGTCCACTTATTTGAACACAGATTTGTCTAGCCCCTTTATGGCCCTACTGGTAACATCTACCACCACAGCAGCCATAAAATACAATGCATGTTTAATAAAGTGAAAAAATGCGTAAGAGAGAAGTTTGTTTTAAATACATCCCAGTACATATATCTCAGTTTTGGGAATATAAAATATATGTAAATGATTTGGTAATTATATGAATTAAACTTTACCTATGGCTGTCCTGCAGGTGACAGAATCAGTTACTCCTCCATATTTTTACTTTCTTGTGGTTTGAACATTCACCCCCTACAATCCAGAAAGTTTAATGCTTCACTTTGTGAAGTGCTTTGGGATGTTAAAGAAGCCATACAAGTGAAAAACACTATTTCCTGTGATCTCCTGTTTGACCAACACTACCCCTTTCCTTTGGAAAAGGCTAATGGAGCATATTTAAGTTAATTTACACACTAACAGTTTAACTTAACAAGGCAAGAAAGAACAAATAGAAAATGGAGCTAGGACCTCCATTTTTTGTTTGTCAAGATTTGCTCTACAGAAGCAGCGCAGAGACTCAGATGAAAATTGGAAAACAGCAGCAAAGCTGTTAAAAAAAAAAGAAAGCTTATTAAAGCCATTTGTTGCTAGATGATGGAGAAAGGGGAATGCGATAGGGTGTTGCTAATAGGGACATCTTCAGCAAATTTGTGACCGTTTTTGTTAGCAAAAGGCAAAGCTCTTTCACACAGAGCATTAGTTTAGTGCTGCTACCATTTTTAGTGTATGTGTGGGGTAACTGTGTAGTTTTGGGATGTACACCTAAAGGAAAAATTCCTCATATTCACAAAACAGCATGAATTAGAGGAAAGGGGTGTGCCAAATCACTAAGTCCTTGCTTGAACAAAGCTCCTGTTTGTCTCTTATTGTTGTTCAGATAATTGTTGCATGCAGAGATTTTCATCTGATTAACAAGGTATGGAAATATACACCATAACAAGGCAGATACACTATCATCTAGTTTCTGATTTCAGCACTGAAAATCAGATTAGATAAAAGTTTCTGTCACTCTGTATTATGCTTTTGTATTTTTGTATAATTAACAGGTATAAATGGCAAGAGCTTCAGAAGAGTTTCTTTAAATGTAAGTTTTCCTCCTATGCCGATATTTGAGCAATGCTCCAGTAACCAATTAAGACTGAATGACTTCAGTCAGACAGCAAGTGAATTAACCTGAACATGTGGTCAAGTTCACATATCCCAGCCTAGACAGCAGCCAGTTTCTGTATTCCATGAATACTCATGCTTGTCACAAGCTGTCTGCATCCAGTTTCTAAAGGAAATTGGTGTGCAGACTGGCTCACTCCATATTTAACGCTAGCTTCAGCTGTAATTAAAAATTAGGAGAGATCTTCAGGAAATCAATTAATTATGCATGCAAAATGCACCAACTAAATTTGGACGCACAATTAGATGACTAATCATAGTTTGAAAAGCTTGAGAATTGCAGTTGCACACTTATAAGGATGCTGGTGACCTATCCTATCTCAGATGCCTGTACTTTCCATTTTAGAAGCTTCTCAGCTTGCTACTAAGATCTGTTAGTCAGATATTTGACGCACCTGTAACACAAGATGATGCCTGACAAACTGTTTACACTGGCAATACTAGCAAGTCAACATTGAGTCCAGAAACTTCCATATCTGAATTTCTTTACTCACTAATGGGAGTATGCTTATCCCCAATTTTGCAGAGTTCCAATGTAAGGCTCTCTAGAAATCTGTATTTGCAAAAAATCAGTTTTATTAAAAATTGAACATCCATTTGGACTGGCATGCAGACTAGTACTTAAGCAGAGGAAGCTGTGGGCGGAATGAGTAACATTTGTCCTGAAACAACTATCCCGCTTCAAAACCAATGTTATTTAAAGGCAAATATCAACAAATTTGGGAATAGATTGTTTCTTCCAAAGCTGTATGTTCTGCTATATTTCCCAGTGTGACATCACAACAGGTTGATCTCTAGTCATCTGGTAACTTTAATTATTTACTGCCTAACCACCTGACTAGTTCACCCCAGATTAACTTTAGTTTTATCTTTTCAGGGTTCACTTAATCTTCTGATGGACGATCCCAGTACAGTTAAATTTGGTTTGCAAGAAAAGTTAGTTTTTCAATATTATCAGTTCTGGCTAGTTAACTCAGCTTTTTAAACTTTTTATTTTGTTTTGCTTTATTTTGTTTTGTTTAATACTCTCATATCCAGAGCATACAACCACAAAGAAGTGTTGCATTTCTCACTGTTTAAGTGCAAGCATGAAGAGCACAACAGCTGTCATCAGCTGTTAAAGAGTTTTCATTCAGCAGATTAAAAGTACAGAACGGGGTTCCTCAGGTCACAAAGCAAGTGAGTGATAAGAGTGGATGACTGGCACTGACTTCTCCCAGTGTATACTTCAGCTTCCAAAGCTTTTCTATGGAAGCAATAGCTCTCTTCTATATCTGACTACAAAAAAGATTTAGTGCATGATTATAAAAAAAACCCAGAGGAACAGACTAGCTTTCTGTTTTTTTCTAGTAGTTTTTATTTTACTGCTTCTGGAATCATCTGACATAACACCTGATGTGAGTGAAATACAGCTCTGAAGGCAGACTATGTAGCTATTTAAGAGTGTAATAAGTCATATTATACACCAAAATATGAAAAACAGCATCATATCTCACTCAAATGCTGAAATGTTTGGGTAGGAAAAATGAAATTTTTTAGATTCACCGTTTAGACATCAATATCTCTAGAAAGTATTTTCCATGAGAAGTATCACACCGGTGTGGTCAGGTTTGTTATTTTTATAGCTTTTCTCTCCCTCCCATCAAAAGGGAGAAATATTAAGAATATAGGCCAAATTCCCACGCTGTAATCTACAATGACTGATATTTTACTCTGAAAGAAATCTTTAGTAATCATATTCTCCTGAATGGAACGATTTAGAAATAAAATATCAGTCAAGTCAGTTGGAACCTTTCCCTCTCTTTAGATGAAATAATATTTCTGCAAGATCAGTTAACAAGGTCAGAAAATTCCTTGTTGATGCCCCTCCAACTAATGTCCTATCAGAAATCTTACAAGTGAAACTGTATCACTGTCTTCACCAAGAGAATTTAATGACCCTCTCAAGTGTGTAGGACAATAGAAAGTAGAAGTAAATTGCATAGGAACATGAAGCTGATATTTGAAGTTATTACAGACAGGATATCTGGAACCCAAATGCAAAGGATACATGGTGGTACATTTACTCAGACTGCAGGGTGCCTCCCTTGGTAAGTTTTCTTATTTCTTTCATACTACTAAACATCTCAAATAATAGCAAACTTTGTCCAATTCATCTGCCATCTAGAAACTGAGCACAGTGACTATAGTCCCAACTTTGTGTTAATCAAAATAATTTCTGTACCATACATGAATCACACTTGTATCATGATGCCTGCAAATACAACTGAAGATCCAAATCTGTCTCATGTACGCGGTGTGGTATGCTGCTCTCCAAGTACTTCCATGTAATACAGTTCTATAAAATAAGGCAGAAAAAGGTTATTCATTATATCAATACCTCTGATGCTTTCTTTAAAGACTTTCCATACACTGGAAAATGTATTTTCATACATTTTTATAAACTGAAAAAGTTTTTGAACAACTTTGATTTTGTTATTCAGCCTGCTGTAATTACTCCGATTTTACTAGTAACCAGAGTGATGGTGGCCTGAGGTACATGTGCAAAAATTAGACCGCTGTATTTCCTTTTCCTGTATTATACTGAAGAGTTCCAGTCTTGGCGATGCTACTTAAGCCCTGGTTTAAGCTGCAGAACAAGAGTTTCACCAGTGAGTAACAAGTGAGTTCATCTGGCACTCTTCTGAGATGTACATGTTTTTCATGTATTTATACACCTCAGATGTACTACTAGTAAAAAATAGTCAGCTTATACTTCTCATGTCAGACCATAAGAGGTAGAGATGCAGTGAAAACTGCTTCTAAGAGGCATTAGAGTGCTTGAAGTGTTTTGTTACACATTCATTTTTTAGAAAAGCACATTTTTACAATCCTGTGTCAAAAAACTTAACATCTATCTTGTGTAATTATCATTAAAGACCACTACTGCAAACATATTTATAATATTGGGAGAGAATATTCAGAACATGAATGATGAAAAAAATAGGATATCAGATAACACCTAAAAATGTTGTATTTGTATAATACAAATAAAATACAAATACTAGCATAACATATACTTTAAAATGCCATTTCAAAACCCATGGACTTTCTTAGGTGGTTCTAAACAAGAATATATCCAACTTTTTCCTGGAATACACAAACAATTTATACTCTGTCTTAATGTTGTAAATGAAATCTTTGTGCACCACTATCAGTGCCACCACTGGCTGTCCCTGATAGGTTTTTCTTGGTAAATTAAATTGTTGCTACAGCACACTATCCAATAATAAATGAACAACAGTGCTAGACAGCCCCAGTGCAGCCTGCAAGCCATTGTCTTAGCAGCGCACATAGAGCTAGCTTCTTCGTATGTGTTAACTTTTATATGTCTAAAACTGCTCAAATTTTGGTGACTAGAAAGTATACAACATCTGAAGAGAATAAAAAATGAAAAAAAGCAAAAAAACCCCCTTAAAACTAAAAAAGCAGGGTACCAGGTGGCAGCCTTGTTGTTGCTTTTATCTTAAAAGTAATGTGTCAATTTTTTCCACAACAAGCACATCCTGTATTGTGTGTGTCCACTCAGTCATTGATGGAATTTCTGTGCTTTTCCAATTTCTCACAATGACACTTTTTGATGCCATGATCATGGCTGAGAGCAGAGGTGACCACACTGCCTCCTGGTCAGCAATTTCAGGCATAGCAAAATAAAAGATCTGTCAATTTGTTTGCTTGTTTTGGGAAGTAGGGGTTTCTTTTTTATTTGTTTTAGTCTAAGCGATAGAATTTCTGGATGAAGCCATTCACTACCCATTCTTCCTTCTTTCAAACAATTTGTGATACAATTACATTTAGTTTTCTGACATTACCTTTATATGCTGAACAGTTTCTTTTGCGTGTTTAGTTCCAAAAGGATGATGACACACATGACACAGTTTTAATCTGTTACTTGCAGCTTTAAGAAATAAGATACTCCTTTCTGTTACACATTACCTAGGACTGTGTAGTGAATCTTTGAAATTAAATTGGAAGGAGAAAAAAAAAGAAAAAAAGGAGATTCCTTTATGTTCAATGTCATTTCTTTGCTCTTTGCAGCAGCAGAGACAAATCCAGTATAAACATCTGTTATGTCCATGGAGGTACTTTCCATATGTAAACAAAAGCTACCTTTGATATTAATTCTTTTTCTTTCCTTACTCCTAGGTTCACAGCACTTTGACTTTGCTACATAGCTTATATTTAGCAAACTGAACTAACTCTGTCTCCCAACTGAGACCACCAGCTTCTGCATCTAAATCAACTCAAAGCAAGACTTTACAGAGCTTCTGCTACTTCATTTCATAGTCCTGAGATGATAGTAAACATCTGGAAAAGTTCATTTTTATGAATAAAATGCTGTTTAAATCCAGACCTTTCCTACAACACAGTGTTAGACCCTAAAAATTAAGTTTATAATAACAATGGATGCTCTGAAATTCTCAAAGTACTTTGTTTTACTTTAGAGTCATGCTTCCTGCTCACACACTATTAAGAGAAAGAAAACCTAGAAACAGCCCAATGCTACCCAGGCAGGGTTTTCTAAACTGTTTCTAGAGCCAGTCTGTGCCATGATAAGGCAAATTCAGAAAAGTCTAATTGACAGGTAAATATCATTGAAGTCCTCCAACCATGTTAATATCTTTGAAACTCATGTGGAGTATAAAATTAATGTGCATTAAAGCAAATTTTGTTTCATAAGATATGCTAAACACTGATTAAAAAATTCATTATTGAATTTCTTTACAACATATGTATAGGTACAAGGAAAGTGGCTATTTAAACAGACACATTGGATACCAATTTAGTAGGGTCAAATCAATACAGATTTTACCATATGCTACTCCATTCTTGGTTTCAAGTAAAGGTTATCCCCTAAATGTGTGAAATGAATAACACAAATATTATTTACCACACTTTTTTGCCTTCCTACTTTTGCTGAGGCTGAGAAAATGCAGTTTAAAAATATGTCCATAAAAAACAGCACTTTAAACATGCTTTCAATGACTCCTTACAATATGAAATGCTTATCTAAACTTCCTCTTTAGCAGCCACAAAACCTGATTTATTTTTTTTTTTCCACTAGGAAGAGAGAGGATAAAATATTTTTCCCATGAGTGTTGTATTCATCAACAGGTACATGGAATACCATTAACCACCTACTACAGTATCTCTTTTCATTTCCCTTACCTATGAAAACCCAACAAATACATCTAAATAACAACTCTGAGTTATTGAATCGTCAAGTCTTTCCATGCCAGCTTGGCTGGGATTAAATAAAGCCCCCAGCATGACCATTAATGTTTTATGGATCTACTGCTCTTCACTCAAGGAGAGTACATGAAAGAAGTATGAAACAGACAGATCTTCTTCCAGGCCAAACCTTCTTTCTTTCCACAGCAAATGCTCCTTTTGTCTCCCCACCCCTCACCAGTACAAACACAAAATGCAAAACTTGTCCTGAATGTAGGGGAGGTTCTTGCCATTCATAGAAATAAATAATTAAACAGATAAATAAAGAAATCACATTCTTACTGGAATATAAGAAATGTAAGAAATGGAAGAGACAGGTTGGAGACAGCCTTAGGCTTCTGTTGAAAGCAGTAAAAAGCAAGGCAAGTGTCTGACCTGTTACTAGCTGTGGTAATTCTGGGAAAATATCTTTCAAGTTATTAAAGTATCAATATCATCAGAGAATCATACCAAGGCATTTAATTCAAAAGAATTGTATTTTATCACAACTGAAGCAAAAAAGTGGCATACCATGACAGAGCAGACAACACTGCTTACAAACACTGAAACACACAGACCGATGCCTCTGTTGAAGAAACGAGAAATACATCAGATTTTTCTTTAAAAATAGACCTGAATTTCTCTGCTAGAAAACGCAATAGCCATTTATTACTTTAAAAGGTCTGATTATGTCTGGCCTAAATGCTATTCATTGACCTTGCTAGCTGTAATATTTGTGGCCAGATATGGCAATATGGCAAGCAGTGTGGGATTCCTAGTGTCCAGTGAATCCAGAATGGTTTTCTTGCTGATACAGATTTCACAGGGGACATTTTAAGTCAGTAACATAAACAAGTATAAGAGTAATTGCATGTGAATGAAAAGAGTCTCCCCTGGGGAAAAGGCTATCACTTTTCTAAGACATTGAGGGAACTTATCTAGGGTCACATAATTTTTACTCCAAAATCTAAAGTGCTCAGGTTGCTTAACACCACTGTTATTTCTTCAGAAAGTAAGAACAGATTTTTAAGAACTCATCTCAAAAATGTCTTCAAAGGTCTTTCTCCAGATGACCATGTTGTTAAAGCTACAATGATTGTCCTTGGTATAGTAAAACTTTTTTAAAAATATTTTATTTAATCTTTTAGCTAGATGTACCAAAACAGGAAAAAAAAATCTGGAGAAAAAAAAGGCAACTCCATTTTCTTCCTCTCAGGGGCATACTACTGTAAGCTTTTTTTTCGGTGTGCATATGGCTACAAGGTGGCTCATCTGTTGTCACCAGGTGCTAAGTCTGTCAAATCGAGTACTTCTAGACAGGCTCTACCCAAAAGCTGTTTTGTTTTTGTTTTTGTTTTTGTTTTTTTTTTTCCTTTTTCAGGCTATTTTTCCTTAGTGTTTGGAGTTAGACACAGGAACCAAATGAAACTTGCATTCAAGTTAATAAAATCCAAGTGTACTCCCAGCAGCTGATTTCAGTGGCTTACGGTGGCATGATTTATGCCATTTCACTGCTTCTTCATTCTTCCAGGCTCCAAATGCATATTATTTTTCATACCAATTAGCTTAGGGACACAACAAATCCACCTGAGCATTACACTGTGTTATTAGCAGGTATGTTTTCAAAGCACTGAGCACAGTCACTTAACTGTATCGGCTTTGAAAACTTACATTCTATCATCCCCACCATCAACACCCTGCCCAAGAGAAATAATCTTCCCTTCCCTTCCCTCCTTGGTTCAGCTTTATGTCTCCTGAGCAACATCTATGGACAGATTCTCTGGTCCTTAATATTGTAACTTAAGCCTTTACATCCTCCTGGCTGGCGAATGAATGTAGAAGTACTCTGTATGCATGTACTTCCTTGTAGCTTATTAGTGACAGCATTTTTTCTTCTTAATATTCTGTCCATGTTCCTATTCACAGGAAGAGTGAATGATGTAGACTGTTTCTTGAAATCTTTGCCTTGATGTTTTTTGCTTCCTTTATCCACGTCAGCATGAGGTACAATCAAGAAATGAAAGCCTGTTTTTGAGATATTGATAAGAATAGTGTAGTTCTTCCCTTCTCACCCCTCCCCTGCTCTCTCTCCCTTTTCTTTTCTGAGAAAATGATAATTTTTATGTAGGGCTTTCTTTGAGAATCAGATTGATTTTGTCTTCCTCTTCAAGGCTCATCTGTAAATCCTACCAAAGGGAAGTCTGCATACAAGTCAGTTTCTCCTTAAAGTTTATTCCCATTTTGAAAATCATTCCCAATCTTTGTTGTTTTTGCAGGTATGTGTTCTACAGTTTCATGCCCCTGCCCCCTTCCCCCTGCCCTGCCCCCCCCCCCGCCCCCAAATTCTGAACCTTTTTATGTTTCTGTAATATGGAGCTAATAGAATACTTGGTAATAATGCCACATATATTAAACTTTCTGCAGTGACCCACAATTTTTTTTTTTATTGAAAAGTGGGATAAGCAGAGAGTTGATAATTCTTTCATTATTAGTATTTTGGGATGAGGTTTACAACTTATTATAAGCATTTTGTTAAGTTACCAAGCATTGCTCAAAGAATATGCCACTCTGCGTGACACAGCATGCAAGTTTCCGTTTACCCTATGAGCTATATTAAATCATATAAAATTCTAGAAGAAAGAGTAAATAAACCACCAGATCTTTTCCCAGCAAAAATCAGCTGGTTTATCTGACCTAAGTCTCAGATGAACTGTGCTTAAAGAAAGTCATAATTTATTTCACCTTAATTTTTGCTGGAGATAATCAGATTCAGAAGCCCAGGAACAGTATTCCTACAGAAGTTTATTATTAATGCTGTATCATATATTTTTGATCAGCCACACATAAAGAGGGTTTGCTCTGAATGAATGTCTTATGATGTGTCAGCAGCCTTAAAGGGTCCCAAAAGGGGAACATGGAGGCAATGTTCGAACTATGCCTCCAGGCATACCCAGGAGGCTTTAAATCTGCATTTATCAACATACTTATCCTACAATATAATGTTTTAAATATTTTCTTTCCTAAATAGTACACAAAATAGATAAAACCAGTATGTGAGAAGATCAAACTGTTACTTGTATCAAAGGTTGAAAATGGAAGAAGAACCTTGGATTCCTTATTCATGTGGATACTGGAGAAGCTGGTGGCCTCCATCATACACAACAGTTCTGGACCAGTCCCATGAACAGCCATTCAGCTCACCTATAGACTGACAATAGTTATTCTTTCCATAGAGGTACTTACTAGTACTTGTAAGGACTCTGTTCCCCTAGAAGCTATATACATAGAGGGATAAGGAAACCTATCTCTGCCTAATGGCAGATTACACTACAAATATATCACATTTGCTCTTGTAGCAGCTTAATGTCACTGCTAGCATGGCAAAGTAGGCAGTAAAAGATATCCACTATAAATGCCCATTTTAGCTTACCTTTGCACGTGACTGTTCCTATGTTCATAATGATTAACAGTATTTGGTGTCTAGCAGGACTGTTCTAATAGGGCAAACTGATAAGGTATCTCATGCAAAAAACCATACACAAGAATCCTGTTTCCCTAGCGATATGGTTCTCAAAATAAGGCACTTCCCTCATCCATACTTTTAAGTCTCTCTCTCCAGAATTTTCCATAACTAAGCAATATTGCTGCATATCTTCTTCACCTAGTTTACCAAACAGCTCCAAACTCCTATTTTTTGCAAAAAGCAGATCTCACAGCCATCACAATTTCTCTTCTGATCAGGCCTTACTGGGCAGTGCAAAACTATGGATGTTAGCCACTGCTATTTTTATTTGTTGTTGTCTCCAATTGTTTCAATACATAAAAGGAACTAAAATCATTATTTCAATCTAGAAATAAAACAACTCATGCATTTGCAATTGTCTCTGTAGCAAAGACAACTTTGAACATGTAATATACATACAATTTCTTCATGCCTACATTCTACAAGAGACCTGTAAAAGGTTTGGAGATGTGCTTAAAGTTACTGCACTATAAAGAAAACAGTGGGTTTTTCAAATAGACCAAAAGGGTCATTTGAGTATGTCTTATACCCTGTATACCTTGTGGAAATTAACTCAAAATATGTACCCTCCTTTGTTATGTAAAATATTCAAAACAGGCACATGGTTATATTTTTTATCTTGCAACATGCAGAGCTCACTAGGTGCTTAAACAGTAACTTAAATTAAAATGTTATGCAAAGACAAATTTGACGTCAAGAAACTAGGGAATATTCTCTTTTGGGATGTTCAACTAATAATGCAATTAAACCATGGCAGAGAACTAAGATAAGCATTTATATACAACAGTGTCATAAAAGTGAATAACCCTCTATCTTTTATCTTTTTATACTTATGTGTATATAGCAAGAAAACAGGAAAACGTGTCTTTGTATTTAGATTCTGGTTTATTTTCTATGCATTTAGACATGCATACAAAAATTACGGGGAGGGAAGTGAACTGTTCACTACATGTAGCCACCTTCCTGAGAAATTTGAGCTAGAAAAGCAAATATGAGTGAGACAGTCAAGGATCACAAGTGAACAGAGCTCTGCCCTCATAACAAGAGGTTTCAAAAACTCATCTTAGAGGTTCCTGATAGATAACCTCATTGAAAACTTGCTTTTCAAGAAAATAAAACACCAGCTCACAAATTTTTAGTGGTGTGCGAATAACACTGGTAGAAACTCCAAAAGCAGTCCTGGACTTTTTGATGGAATTTGAAGAAACACTAGGAAAGATACAAGTTTTAGCACTTTAGTATATTGGGTAACAGAAGATGATGTGTTGTATAGGAAAGCAAACAATTTTTTTTCCTAAGCCCTTCTAACTTCCAGAATGTGATCCTGTAAATAGAATAGGGTTTTACTGTGAGTCACAGATAAATTGAAGGGGCCTTCCTCTCTACTGCCCCTTCTCCCCTTTTCCCCCCTCAATTTTAAGAGCACGCTCCTGCTCTCTTGACTGCATGGGGAGATTTATAGTGAAGACACCAATTTGCTATGATTTTCCCTTTCAATGTAGACAGTTTAATTACTCCGTGAAAACAACAGAAATGGAGACCTATCTGTTCACTGTCAGGCAAATGAAAACAAGCTAAAAAGATCTTTAACATCAGGGAAAACTTCTAGTGGACAGAATAGGGGTGTACTAACCACAGCAAAGGATGGATGGATTTCACAGTTATCTACAGTGAGGATTTTAGATGTCAAACACAAATATAGAAATGAAACTTCTTTGGCAGGATTCATCGCATGTTGAAGTTGTCTCAGATTAAAAACTTGATTTCAGGAAAGGAAATGGAATATTATGATCAACCAGAGCAGTCACTGTAGGGAAAAAGTTTCTTGCAAGTTAAACCTGTCTACATTTAGTTAAATGCTAGGAAAAAAAAGCCACCTCCCCCCAAAAAACACCAACAACCAACCAAAATAGCAGCTTAACTGTAAAATTATGCAATACAGTTCTTTTGCCACAGTCTTGATTCCGTTACAAATCTCAGTATTCTTTCAGAAACTACCTCCTGTGAGGAAATTGCAAGAAATCTGCATTATATTAATTGTTCTCTGTAATTTTCTGCAAAGACTGATCTTACAGAAAAATTGCATTTTCCTTTTCTTTTTTCTTTTCTTTTTTTTTTTTTTTTTTCCTGTCTAGTTGCCATTGTGTAATTAATGTTCCATGCTAACTTACAGGACTCTGAATTACTCATATTTAATAAAACATTACAAACCTCAAACTATGTAACTCTTTTATCATTTCATCAAATATTCCCTTCGGCTGGTCACCACTGGAACTCAGTCAAGGAAGACTTGTGCTATATTTATACACTTTCAGTCTTTGATTAGTGTTTGAAGCATGTCCAAAGTACAGTCATTATAAATGACTTATATTTATAATAACTTAGGACACCTTCTTTATTTTTTTTCTCTTGAAATACTAATATTTCTTCTAAACTATTTACCTTCATCCAGTTCCTTACCACAAGAAATTTACTCTTGTTCTCTTTTCCTACTGGGCTTCCCCCCTACTCTTAAATTTGATGGTTTGTAAATGTTAAGCGTGTAAGTTAACTTCCATATGATTTTTGTATAAAGTTTCTAAACATGATTGTACTTGATTAAATGAAAAAAAACTCTTCACTTCTAGTGGCAGCAGGATAGCTCTTAGAACTTTATAAACTGAATGTACTTCTAGTATTACCTCACTGACCTGGTGCCTTTTCCTTTAGGGCTGAATACAGACTTACATATAGATATGGATCTGCTAACAAGGAACGGAAAAGTCCTTGACTTAGTATAAACATCACCCAGCAACAACTAAAACCATCTGTGTGTTATCAATGTTGTTCTCACACCAAATCCAAAGCACAGCGCTGCACCAGCTACTAATAAGAAAATCAACTGTATCCCAGCTGAAATCAGAACACATGGTCACATGTACTATACTCATACAAAGACATAGTTACTTGCTTTAAAATAAATACATGCACAGAAAACATTACAAAGCTGCTAAGACCAGACTTTTAATCTCCCTATATTACATCACTTTATTAGAGACATAAATGATTACTCAAGATAGAAGTCGAAGAGGAATCACGTATTTTCCATCTGGACACCTTTCTAGAAAGACAACAACACACAGTATGACCATGAGCATTTCTTTAGGCAGTGTGCAAACACTGAAAAAGACTTTGAAGAACATAAGAAATCAATGAATACAGTGAGTCTTTAAGGTGCTTCAGTAATGTCATTTTAATCACAAGTTATATCTTTAAAAATCTGATCAGTCTCACCTCCATTTGGATAAATTAATTTAATGTTGTCTTCTTGTTATTGTTTTGTTTTTAAGACTTTACCTGAGTCAAGTCTTTGAAATGCCACTTGGCACTGAAGTGAAAATGCTTCCATCAATTTTCATGATAGAGATGCCAGATTAACTTTGCAAATTTTAATACCTTTTACTTCATCCAATAGAAAAAGAAAGAACCCCTTTTATGCCTTTAAGGTATATTTTTTCCCTGATTTTTTTTCTTTTTTTTTTTAAAATATATAGTCCAAAAGGCATTTAAGTCACAGATGAACAGACTTGCTGAAACATTTCTTTTGAAACTGAAGAACGATATAAGGATTTCTGGACAATCATCCTAAAGAATTCTGATTCAGAAAATATTTAAATATGTATGTAAGTGTTATAAGAAATTCTCATGGAACTGAACTAAAGCTAGATCTGTGATTATATACTTTTTAACTTGTGGTCTGTGTTTGCATTTATTTTTTACTATAAATGCTAGCTGTAGAAAAAAAATACTAAGTTATTTTGAAACTGAAAGTGTGATACATAAAACTGAGGAAAAAATGTCTTTTGGACGATGCTAACAGCAGTATGCTGCAGGCAGTAAACAGGGACAGAATCACAGGACCAAACTAGAGATATCTGACATGCCAGAAGGTGCAACCTACTTTAATAATTGACCTAACATTAACCAAATGACTTGATTCCTGCAATTTAATCATCTATACTTGTTTATAAATGGGCATGTAATTGGATACTGCAGAGCCCTGTAGTCTCTAAAGGGCAGTGTCAGGAGGTAAGAAGGACAGGCACATAAGATATTTTAATGGGATGCATCTACCTGCGAGATGTGGTGTGACTGTTACCCCTGTTGTGAGAGCAGCCACCATTGATAACAGTACCCACACACTGATTTCAGTTCCTACCAAAGTGTACGCACTCTTACCTAACAACAATATCTTTATAAATGATCTGGAGAAGGTGTTCAACTGCACTCTCAGTCAGTTTTCAGATGACATCAAGCTGTGCAGGAGTGTTGATCTGCTTGGCTGTAGGAGGGCTCTGCAAAGGGAACTGGACAGGCTGGATCAATAGGGCCAAGGCCAACTGTATGAGGTTCAACAAGGCTCAGTGCCAGGTCCTGCACCTGGGTCACAACAAGCCCACGCAACTCCACAGGATTGGGGAAGAGTGGCTGGGAAGCTGCCTGGAAGAAAAGGACCTGCAGGTGCTGGTCGACAGCCGGCTGAACATGAGCCAGGAGTGTGCCCAGGTGGCCAAGAAGGCCAACAGCATCCTGGCTTGTACCACAAACAGTGTGGCCAGCAGAACTAGGGAAGTGATTGTCCCCCTGTACCCGGCACTGTTGAGGCTGCACCTCCAACGCTGTGTTCAGAGTTGGGCCCCTCACTGCAAGAGGGACACTGAGGTGCTGGAGCAAGTCCAGAGAAGGGCAACAGAGCTGGTTGAAGGGTCTAGAGAGCAAGTCCTCTGAGGAGCACCTGAGGGAACTGGGTTTGTTTATCTTGGAGAAAAGGAGGCTCAGGGGAGACCTTATGACTCTCTACAACTACCTGAAAGGAGGTTGTAGCCAGGTGGGTGTCAGTCTCTTGTCCCAAGTAGCAAGTGATAGGATGAGAGAAAATGGCCTCAAATTGCATGAGGGAAGGTTTATATTGGCTGTTAGGAGCAATTTCTTCACTGAAAGGGTGGTCAAGCACTGGAACAGGCTGCCCAGGGAGGTGGCTGAGTCACCATCCCTGGAGGTATTTAACAGATGTGTCAATGTGGTGCTTAGGGACATGGTTTAGTGGTGGACTTGGCAGTGTTCTGTTAATGGCTGGACTCAATGATCTTAAATGTCTTTTCCAACCTAAACAATTCTATGATTCTATGATCACCTATGACATGCAAGACAAAACTAAAAGTATTGTGAAGCTCTTTTCAAATTTCAGCATAATAACTCGTAAGAACAAACAAGACAAGGTCATGTAATACTACAGAAGACAAGGACATGAGCATTGTGGGGTGGGTGATGTCAGTAAAAAGGAAAATCTCTGGTAATTTCTTTGGTGTTTCCTGATTTTTGTTACCAGCTTCCCAACATTTTCATAAACACTCAATAACAGGAGGAAGCTCTGACCTGCCTCCATCTGACCTCATGCCTTCTACCACCAAATTTCCAGTTTCACTATCATCACAGAAAATGAAGATAATCTCTTTCAGCTTCCATTTTATTAAGCTACAGAAGCCAAACTTGTTTACTTTCACAAAGCAGATTTCTTCTTCCCTCACAGTTATCCAGATTATATTGTCTTTTGTTTCCTGCCCAGTTGTGTGCCATTAGCAAATTACACCAACATGCTCCTAGATATTGTGTTTGTTAAAAAAAAATTGAAGGATTGACTCTAAAGTAATCTTTGAGGAATCTTTTTTCAATGCAAGATCACGAGTCTTACCACTCTAAACACTTTATATTAAAAGTTGTTTGAATCTTCTTCTCTAGTCAATGAATGCATGAAGAAAAATTTCCTACTAATCAACTACTCTTTTAAAAATGAACTAGTAAATTCTATTTGCCTCCCTATCAGATATCATGAAGTCTAGGTTCAAGATTAATAACTCTGTGTTAACTTACCCTAGAAATCAGTCATTTTAAAGAAAGATACCTTCTTCCAGCAATATAATTTGCCATTGGTAGAATGGGTAAAATATTTACATGTGTCCATTTACATCTCTAATGTTTTCTGAAAAAGACTATCCTAAAGTCATTCATGTTATCAAGCTCAGAATAACCTGAGTATTCAAGTACCTGCTCTTTAAAAATCCTGACCAGATATTGTCCATTTAATCTAATTTGAGCACATGCCATTCTTTTCATTCTACTTTACATATAACCATCAGGGGGAGGGTTTCCCTGCATTTTTTCACATTATCCACAGTGTTTGTATCCTGAAAGCTGACAACAGTGCTCCATTTTATTTTGGAATTATACTTAGATTACCTTTCTCATTTCATAATGCCATGCCTACTTTTCTTTTTGCCTGAATGGCTGAAGGGTTTATTACTATTTATTTTTAGTCAGTTTGAGTCATAAGACTGCAAACTGTTTTTTTGTGTCCTCTGTGCGTTAAAATCTTATGCATTAAATGAACTTCAGTGTCTATAGAACAATAACTCTAGACTTAGGTAAAAGTAAAGCACCAGAGGAAAAAATATTCACGTATTTTGGCACCTTACCATTGCAAAATTAGTATCTTCTATATACCTGTAGAAGACTGACTGAACTATTATTTTACATCTGATGTAGTCAGTGGTTCTTAAAAACATTTGTTATATGTCAGGAGCACCTTGTCCTTGCCACAGCCAAAAGTATTTGTTGTATGCCAGGGCACCTTGACCCTGAGAAAGCATGAGCTAGGCTTTGCAGAAAAAAACATGTACATTTTGCTTCATTCAGAAGTCATATTAGAAGTCTGTGGATTTATTTGGATTGGGTTTTTTGTTGTGGTTTGTTTTTAAAATGAAATGCACTTTTGTAATCTCTTAGTTCTTCTGTTTGTGAAAATGGATGAATGATACCAATGGGTCTTCTCACTGTAATCGCTGAAGAAAAACAAAGAAACATGAAATGATGAAGTTGAAACTTGTAATTATATTCCATCTTTTAGTCAAAATCAACTTTTCTTATATCATAGCTCTGTTCCTCCTTCTACCCTGCTCTCATCTGGAAGTCAATTCCTCCCTTTAAGTCTTCTTGTAATTACATGAGGTAATTATGTGAGAAAGCACAAAGTTTTAGAGAATTTTATTGTGACAGATATTAATAGACAAATGATCTTTAATTTCTAAAGGGACAAATCCATTGAAAAAATCCCAATCCCTTCTCCAAAAATCAAAAGCAATTTAGATAAAACAGTTAACACCAGCAACAGATCCACAAGATATTTATTTTTAGCAGAAATTTTCAAAAGGAAATTTCAACCTGAGGCAGAGGTTTATTGTGGGAAATGTCCATAAAAATGGTTAAAATTCAGGGTTTCAAAGTGTTGGGGAACATTATTTCATCATCTGATATTTTCTAAAACAAACTGAAAAATCAGTGGATCTTCTAATAGATTTCAACTAAAATTAGTTAATATAGTAGTACTCTACCTTTCAAGATTTGTATCTGGCAAGTGAATCACCACAGCTGCTGTGGGTTCACTGTCCACTGTGATCATGTGAGGACTGAGAAGAATTAACTCTTGGAAACCAAGAAAAGATCCTCCATGCAAAGACATTTTCCAGGACGGTACTGATAACAAACAGCTGAAACATACCTATCTTGGGCAAAAATATGTACCCACCAAATCTGTGACTTACAAGCTCATTGCATGACCATACTACCTCAGTATTTTCCACACAAACCTTCAAGAAGCACAACTATAAAATAAAACCAAACACAATAATCTTATCTGGCTTTCTTCTCTTGTAAAGGGCTGCTATAATCACTGAATCAAACCAAATATTATAAACAGATGATTACATTAATTTAAAATAGCTTGGTTGATGTTTATGCAGCATTTATGCCTGTACTCATTTTATTATGGTTTGTTAAACAGCTATAACCGGTCAACCACCAGCAAAAGTAAATTCATTTTAAGGATTATTGCCCAATAAATAAATTGCTGAGGCTTATCCAAGCCATATTTAATAAAAATCCTAACCCTTAAAACAGAGCAAATTCATTTGCAGCAATTACTGAGGGTTTATAACTGTCGTGTGCCCTGTGTGTTTTACCATACACTTTACAAAGGGCAATCAGATACTTACAGATAGGTAGCCATTAAAATTAAGTATTTTCATTGTGGTGTTAGGTTATTTCCAAAATGATACATTTACTATCTGTAGAAAATTAAAGCTGTGAATAATGTGTTCACATTATTTCAAGGATGTCTTGGTAAGGGTGTGCTATTTTTCTTCTGAAAGAGAAGAAACAAAATTCAGCAATATCTACAATATTCACTAGCAAGAGGGGAGAGAGAGAGAGGCAGTTCCACCTGTGATTCCCAAAGACAAAATGGCCCTTAGGGTCCCAGCGGCAGTCTTTTCTCCTAGATATGAAAGAAGAGGTAATAAAATATAACAAAAAAAAGTTCCTCTATGGAGAAGTTGTCAAGGCATTCATAGAAGGTAACAATAGGATAAAGGAGAAATATCTTTCCTTCTTAAGAACATAAATAGACTAGATTTGCAGTTATGGAAGTAAACTTCGATGCCAAGCTTTGATTTAATTCCTGGATATAACAGAGAATCCTGAAGTAATCTGTGACAAGACCTTCAAACTTTCTGTGCTCCTGTTTTTTAAACTTTAAGATAAAGTTATTCATACAAAGACTTCTTTGTTTCAGAGAGATGGATAGGAGAGTAAACTTTGGAAAAACCTGGCCACATCCTTTTTGGCTAAAGGTAGACTTCTAGTTAATGGGCTTTTACCTTGTGAGTTTCTGAACATACTACATGATATCTTTGATTGGGGAAAACAGTATTGGCTGGCCTGCTTCCGCCATGGTCTTGCTGCAAACACATAAAATCCATTTAGATAACTTTTGAAAATCTTGGAATAAAACGTTCCTGAATCTGTGCTGTGTCAACTGAATGCAAGGCCATTTAGATACTGTCTCCTCACACCCGTCCCTGCACCACCACCACTCCCCCCCACCCCCACCCCCCCCGCCAAAGAAACCTATGATGTTCAGAATTCAGTTTCTATGGACAGTAACAAAAGTTCCTGCAATTACAAGGTGAACACTCTGACAAGTGTTACCTGTTTTGGGGGTAAAATCAGAATATCTGTTAAGAGATTATGATGAATGGTAGATACATATGCTTTTTCTGAAAGAAACGCACAACTGAATTATCACTACAGTTGAAAAAAGGAAACTAAATTGGTTCTATGTATGTTGTTAGACTCTCCTGAATATTTTATGATTTCTGCCTTAACCTGAGTTTCCTAAAATCATATATAATCTTGAACATAATGAGATGTAAATGCAATACCACTTTGTGAACTGCCCTACTTTGTTAATTGAAGTGATAAAATAATTTACATATTCAATTATTATAATTGTAAATATAAATTAATTGCAATTCTTCTACCTGGAGGTTAGTATTGATTAATAAGTTTTTTATTCATTAACAAAATATTATTCCCCCCAAAAAAAGAAATTCCTATCAGTTAAAATCTAAAAACTTCAACTCTTAATATCTTTTCCTTTCAAGAAAGTCTTATTAATGGTTAAACTTATTTCTTACAAAGAAAATGAAAATAATACTTTTTTTTTTAATGTAAGGTTAGAAAAATCCTTTGTCTCAAAACAAAGTCAAAAAACTTTTCTTAGTTTCTTGCTGAGAAGCAAAAGGTTTTGAGGCAACTGAAAATTTTATAAGCCCTTACAGTTCTACAGTTCATCATTCCAGTATCCAAGAACTAAGTGGTAGGCGTAAGCTATATTTTTTTCTCATAATAGTTCAACTTAACTACAAGCATTTGGTTTGCAGATTGATAGAAGAAAATTGCGTTTTCTTATCATCTTCTGGGTAGATAATGTATCGCAAAGGGAAACTTAAAAAATATCTGCAGGGAAAGAGCAACTAGTCACTCTACTTTGGCAGTGGTATAAAATGTGCAAAAGAATCAGACCAGTCCAAGTAAACCATTTTCAAAGTAAAATAATATTGTAGCTATCATTTGATTTATGCTGTTTTAGTAACTGCAAGTTCTGGCATTTGCCTATAAAATTATAGCAAGCGTTGATGAAAACCACTGTTAAATCTATAT
Organism: Falco peregrinus; assembly: GCF_023634155.1. Lineage (NCBI taxonomy): Eukaryota > Metazoa > Chordata > Aves > Falconiformes > Falconidae > Falco > Falco peregrinus. Next base: position 23,927,052 of record NC_073724.1, read on the forward strand.
GTTTATTTCTACAAATCAGAAATATTTTTTTTATTTACCAAACAGATTGAAAACCAGTTTTTGCAGGCCTTCAGGTCTTGAAGTTTCCCCTCTCCCCCAGCTAACAGATATCACAGCTGTAAGAATAAGCATCTTCTCTACAGATATTTCAGGGCAGAAATCTGACACCTATTGCATGTTATCATGGAAACATCCTACCCCATGCAGGATATATGATTAAATTTTTCCTTTGACCATTTTTAAGAGGCAGTATTTGTCTTTTTAACCTTTGCAGTGTCATTAACGTGTTATGACTTGCAATATCGGCACTCCATCTGTTAAATTATTTGGGATGTTTTATAGGAGGAAAAAATATGGGGGAAAAAAAAGTGTGTGATGCCTGTTTGTAGTCTACAAGTGGAGCCTACATTTTGTTCTCCAAGCAGACAAAGAATACCCTGGAAGAAGCAGTGGTAGGAAATCCAAGCTCTCCACTGAAGTTACAGTGTCATGTAAGTAAGGAACCTTAAGCAACTTTCAGTGTTTTAGCTCTAGAGATAAACTGGCACAGGTAGATCTCAGTGCTATAAATCTTTATACAGCTTTAGCATTACATGTTTGGTTAGCTTCATTAAACACAAAAAGTACAAGGCTTAGGAAATACATTAATAATTTCAAGACCAAAGCCACAATTTTTAAATAATTCATAGATCTTTAAAGATGAAAAATGTTTTATGGATACTTGTTATAGATGGGGTAGGGGTGGATGATGTCCCTCTTTTATGTATTTTTGCCTTTAGGAAAATGTACAACAAAATTGTTCCTGCAGAAATCAAACAGCAGAAGATGGTTATATGCACCTATAGAGAGAAATGGCTAGGAAGTTTCCAAAGTGAATTTTTTAAAAAAGAAGTATGGATCCATCTAAATCAAAACTTCTCTGACAGAAATTTAATCAAGAGTGTTTTCTTCTACTGAAGGTTTAATTGATAGAGTAAAAAGAGCTTGGGGGGAGAGAAAAACGCAGGCAGCAGACTTCTAAACTTTACCAGTGTGAGATATAGGGGATTCAGTTCAGTTTGTCTCAGATATACCTAAGCATCCCAGCTTGCATAGCTTAATGTAAATAACTCACTGTCTCACTACTGGAAGCATTATATAGATATACATCCTTAATTCAATATGTATTGGAATATATATTAATATATAAAATTATCAAAACAGCTGCCTTCATCTTTAGTTAATAAAGAAATGTAGAAACATGGAATACCAGGGCTGACACCAGAAGATCATCCACTTTGGTCTTCTGCTTCCAGCCATGACTTACATATCTATGTGATACATGACAGAAGTTTATGTGATTTCTTCATAAATGATGAGAACCTTTCTACAACTTCTTCAGGCAATCCACTCTAATAATTTGCTGTTCGTCTTACCAGAAAGATTTTCTCAAATTAAGTCAGTCTCCCTGACTGTGAATTAAACCTCTCAGTCTTTGTCCTCATTACCTTTGATTATTCCCTTCCTTATTACAACAACCTTTTTATATGTTTGCATAGTTTTCTCTCTCCTTTTGTGTTCTGTAAATTAGAGACCCATAAGTCTTTCATTTTCTTTACAAAGGTAATCAATTATAAACCTATAATCATTCTCCCTGCTGTACTCTGGACCACAAATCAGAACCACCTTTATCTTTTGTGATGTTTGATGCCCCAAACTGGACACGTAGGATGTTGTAAACTTTGCCCCCTGAATTCCTAGTCCTTTATTGAATAAGGAGCCTAGAATCAGCTTTGCTTTGTCAGATCAATTCTAGACCTACTGTTTGTCCTTTATTCAAAAGATTGGTTAGAGGTCCTGATAAATCCCTGTTGGCTTTGATGCGTTGTATTGCTATGCTTACAAATCAATTGTTTATCATTCCAGTGTTCCTGTTGGAGCTAAAGTAAAGCTAAACAAATATTCTTTGTTTGCTTTTACACCTATTCTTTCTGCCATGACATAAACCTGGCCTCATTGTCTGCCTTTGATATTCATGGATACTATATATGGGTATTGAAATGGAATTCTGTCTTTAACTCCTTCTCTGGCTATTATTACACGAGTACATTAAATTCAATATTCTTTGCTAGTTAAGTGGCCAGTTGTCTATTTTCACAGTATATCTTAAGAACAAACCATCATTGCTTTTTTTAGCTCCTTCCCTATCAAGACTTTTCTCACTGTAGGAGCTCACAAATAACAACTTCCCCTCTTCATATAACATGGTATTTGAAAGAGATATAAAAGGGTCAAAAAGGTATTCCAATCAGTGGAAATACAGAAGTTTGAGAATTCTGGCTTTGCTTTCAACCCAGTGCCTTGCTAATGTCATATTTCTGACTAATTTTTGCTTTGTGCAAAAGTGTAATTCTTGGTATTTTCCTCTACCGCATGAAGTCCTTTTCCCTTTCCTTTCTATATGACTACTCTCCTAAATACTTCCTTACACCTCATAAATGAAACAAAAATAAATTGCCTAACCACAACATTACTGCTGCCAAACACTATGGTTCCTACTTGAGCAGTAACCTTTCCTATATTTTGATTTGTTCTGCCTATTTAATATGTCATGTCTTTGAAACTACTAAAGTTTTTGTACAGTTTCTACCACAATGTGTACTCATTCTTGGTTGGTATTTGAGATCTAGTTAGTGTGATAAATATAATTAGAAATTAACTGTTTCATTTTTCTAAATTTCTGTCATCTTTACCACCAGTGGAAATATCCAAGGGGGAAAAGAAAGAAAAAAAGAAACAAATTATCACTGAATGCATGGAATACTGCAAGTACTTTGGCATTTTAGTTGTTTTTGGTTTTGTTTTTTTTTTCTACAGAATCATAATCTGTTCTGTTTTGCAAATAACACAGACAGCAAGGATAGAGCGCTCTTTCTAGGACTAGGAGAAGATCAGGTTCAAGACCACCTGAGAAGCCTGAACATACAGAAGTCCATGGAACGCAGTGAGATGCATCCCAGAGACCTGAGGGAAATGGTTGATGCAGTTTCTAAGCCACTGTCCATATTTGAAAAGTCATGGCAGTCATGTGAAGTCTCCTGTGACTGAAGAAAAGGAAATATCACATCGGTTTTTAAGAAGGGTTTAAAAAAAGGACCCTAGGAACTACTGACCGCTCAGCCTCACCTCTGATAGAGAGGTCCTTAGAAACAGCAACATGGCTTCACCAAGGGCAAACTGCATCTGACTGATCTGATCAGCTTTTATGATGAAGTGACTGCGTCAGTAGACAAGGAAAAAGCAATTGATGTTATCTATCTGGACATTTTTAAGGCCTTTGGTATAGTCCTCCATAATAACCTTGCTGCTAAATTGGACAGGTATGGGTTTGATGGATGGCCTATTAGGTGGATAACGGACAGGCTGATTTGCCACGGTCAAAGAGTTATAGTCAATAATTCAATGTCCAAGTGGAAACCAGTAACTAGTGGTGTCCCTCAAGGGTCCATACCAGGCCCAAAAATATTTAATATCTTCATCAATGACTTAGTCAGTGACATTGAGTGCACTCTCAGCAAGTTTATGGATGACGCCAAGATGAGTGGTGCAGGTGATACACCAGAGGGAAATGACTGTGTGAAATGTCATGAAGTTCAACCAGGCCATGTGCAAAGTCCTGCATCAGGGTCATGGCAATCCCCAATATCAATACAGACTGGGAGATTAATAGATTAAGAGCACCCTACGGAGAAGGGTTTGATGTCCACCATTCTGGTGAATGAAAAATTGGATATGAGACAGCAATGGGTGCTTGCAGCCCAGAAAGCCAATCATATCCTGGGATGCATAAAAATAAATGTGTCCAGCAAGTCAAGGGAGGTCATTCTGCCCCTATACCCCACTCAGGTGAGACCACACCTGGAGTACCGCATCCAGCTCTGGGGTCCCCAGCAAAAGAAAGACATGGACCTGTTAGAGTGGGTCCAGAGGAGGGCCATGAAGATGACCAGAAGGCTGGAACACCTCCCCTTTGAAAAAAGGCTGAGAGAGTTGGGGTTGTTCAGCCTGGAGAAGAGAATGCTCTGGGTAGACCTTACTGCAGCCTTTCAATGCTTAAATGAGGCTTGCAAAGATGGAAAGACACTTTTTACTGGGACTCATAGTGACAGGGCAAGGATTTAAAACTGAAAGGATAGCAGGAAGAAATTGTTTTCAAAGAGTGTTGTGAGACACTAGAACAGGTTACCTAGAGAAGATGTGGACGCCCCATGCCTGGAAATGTCCAAAATCATGTTGGACAGGTCTTTGAGCAATGTGATCTAGTGAAAGATGCCTTTTCTCATGGCACAGAGGTTAGATTAGGTGCTCTTTGAAGGTCCCTTCTAACCCAAACCATTCTGTTTCTATGACACTACAACTTAGTATTTGGAATGAGTAGAAGTTAACCTGCTCACAGAATTTCAGAAAATTGTAAAGAGACAAAATCACAATGCAAGACAGGTAGGAAATCTTAGGAACAAACAAGTGCTGAAGTAGTAAAAAACCTCTTTTGTTAATGTTCCAGGTTTTACTATACACTAGATACAGTTCTACAGTCAGGAAAAAAACCTCTTTTAATGCTGGTATTTAGACAGTGTACAGAAGACAAGGACTACTGATTTAATCTGGGAATATTTAGTCATTGACTACAACAATGATTTAATTTTTTTAAAATAAGAGACAATACATATTTCATAAATTCATTCTATTACTACTGAGATTTAAGAACTATATAATTATATAGTCCTATGCAAATATATTAAAGGAGAGGGAGATTTAAGTAGGACATGCCTTTACACTGCTTTTCTGTATATGTGGGAGTTTTGCTACATGCATTTAGAAAATATTAATTCCTAATGTACCATTCAAGTTGTTGTATAATCTTTTTAGAAAAATGTAGTTTCATCGGTCCTTTGTTATTGGTATCAGAAAGCATAACAGAAATGTAACATCCTTGTGTTTCTCAATTAAGATAAACTGAAAGCTGTAACTAAGATAGCAGCTTCTTACTACTTTGTTAACCTGGATATTTAATTAGGATAGAAAGGCACACCGTTTTGAAATGGAGTTTGAATTTTTAAACCTCTTTGGCTTATTTTAGTTCGTTAGGTTGCTGAACAGCAAAAGTAGTAACCAGGTAAATGTCTTTAAAATACAGCTTCTGTAAGATTGCCCTTAAATACGCTGATTCAGACAGCTGTAACTTGGACAGTTTGCAGTGCTGATTAGTTCCCATGTAAAAGATTCTAAAAGAAAGATATGGAAAAATAATCCTAGAAGTTGGCTATACAAAAGGGAAAATGAACACCACAGATGTTTGCATTTTTTTCCTATTGATTTTTTGTTTGTGTACCCAAAAAGGACACTTTAAAAAGTTTGAATAATGTATTTTCCCTAGGCTTTCTGAAAACTTGTTGTGGTTTAACCCCAGCCAGTAACTATCACGCAGCCACTCGCTCACTCCTCCACTGCAGATGAAGAAGAGAATCAGAAAGGAATGTAAAACTCAAAGGTTGAGTTAAGAACGATTTAATAATTTCACAACAACAGCAACAATAATTATTACAACAATAACAACAACAATAATACGTTATAATAATAATAAGATATAATGAAAATGAGGGAGAGGGGGAGAGGAATGAAATACAAGGGGAAGGGTGGAAAGAAGTGATGCACAGTACAACTTCTCACACCTGCTGACTAATGCCCAGCCAGTCCCCAAGCAACGATCCCCAGGCCCCAGCTAATCCCCCCAGTTTATATACCAAGCATGACATCCCATGATATGGAATACCTCTTTGGCTGGTTTGCGTCACCTGTCCTGGCTGTGTCCCCTCCCAGTTTCCCGTGCCCCTCCAGCCCTCTCGCTGGCAGGGCCTGAGAAACTGAAAAGTCCTTGAGGTAGTATAAACATCACCCAGCAACAACTAAAACCATCAGTGTCCTATCAACATTGTCCTCCCACCAAATCCAAAACACAGCACTACACCAGCTACTAGTAAGAAAATTAACTCTATCCCAGCTGAAACCAGAACAAAACCTTGTGCTAAAACCCACAGAAGAATTTGAGTTAAAAATTATTATTTTAAACATAATCTCTAGTTAAAACTCAGCTCTGTAAGTCACTAAAATGCATTTTTGACTAGACATTTTTAAATCTTGTTAATAAACCCGAAATGCAAAGGGTTTATTTAGAAATCTTCCTGGCACTTGGTTTACAAATGACATATTTATAACTGTACCTCAAATACTGTGTTCAGTTTTGGGCCCTCACTTCAAGAGGGATGTAGAGGTGCTGGACCATGCCCAGAGAAGTTTAGTGAAGCTGGTGAAGGGTCTGGAGCACAAGTCTTATGAGGATTGTCTGGAACTAGTCTGGAGAAAAGGAGACTGAGGGGGGAAATTATTGCTCTCTATGATTACCTGATAGGAGACTGTAGGCAGGTGAGGGTCAGTCTCTTCTCCCAGATAACAACTGACAGGACAAGACAAAATGGCCTCAAGCTACTCCAGGGGGTAGTTAGTCTGGCTGTTAGGAAAAAGTGTGGTCAAGCATTATAACAGGTTGTCCAGGGAAGTGATAGAATCACCATCCTTGAAGGTGTTTTAAAAATTCATAAATATGGTGATTAGAGACATGGTTTAGTGATGGATTTGGCAGTCCTAGGTTAATGGTTGGACTTGATGATGTCAACCTAAATGATTCTATGATCCTATAAATTGGGACTTGAAAGCTGTTCAGTTAAGATCAGCATCATAAACTCTTTCCTAATTTGTGGGTGACATTCCAAAAAAAGTAGCTATCCAATATGTATCAGGACTCACATAGCAAGACACCTTAAAACGAACAGTTTAAACAAGCACCTGTATTTCAGGTGAGCACTCTAACACCACTCTGTATACATAATGAGGCATAAACCCACTTATAACACTGAATTATTTCCTTTCAAACCTGCAGTGTTTTAGAAAGCTGAGAGCATGAAAACTTCTTAATACACAATTAATTTTAAACTGCAGTCTTCTAACCCTTAGTGGGTATTCAAGCTGGAAAAGAAATAGATTTCACAGAATACAGGGCACAATGTAGAAGCTGTGATTCTAGCTGTTGCTCAGGAACAGAAATTGTCTATTGAGAAATCCAACTGTGGCAACGACCATGTGTCCTGCTTTGAACTATGTGATATGGTGCTGCACTTCTTCCATTGTCATCATTCTAACTCTGGGTTAATAGATCAAAAATGCCAAAACTGTGTCTCTTTAGGATCATTCATATTGAGGGGGAAAGGCTGTGTCAGATGTTATCCCTGTCATGTAATACCCAGAAAAGGGGTTATAAACAGAAACTGCTGCAATTTTGTTACCCACCTAATTTCTTTCTCATCATACTTTCTGGGACACCTGAGATTAGCTGCTCAGATGCTTTAGTCTCAGGTACTAGTACTACTCAGGGCTACAGCAGGGACAGGAAAGTACAAAAGTAAAACCTGCAGCCTATTCAAACAGGTGTTCATAAATATGTTGGTGGTTGTTGATCACCTATACCTATGTCTGTGACCCTCGCGGAATCTTTCCTGCCTCTGGGATATTTATGTATTGTGAAATCCAATTAAATGTTATCAGAGGCAGAATTCTGTTATCACTTTAACATGAATGCTGGTGGCACTGCAAGTGGTATATTCAGAATAAGATAGATGTTCTTGCCTTATTATTTCAATCTGCTAGGTAAATTTTCCATCGGAAGAAGTGTTAGAATGGACTGCTGAAAGCTGTGGTTATAGTCAAAAAAGTGGCTGTCAGTGTGGAGCTCATTATTTAACATGTTGGCTATTCTTTGTGTAAGTCATGGCTACTTTCCTGTCTAAAGCAGGGTTTACAATAGCTAACACTACAGTACTATTTCAGCTATAGAAGATGTTGGATTTTACTCTCTTTCATGTTGATATTATTTTTGTTGGTATTATATTTGATTTTGATTCAAGAATCCTTATTATGGATGATGAGTGTCCAGGAAAAAAGAGACAGAATAGACCGATTTTCTAATCTCAGACTGAATTCATAGAAGACAAGGAAAAAACAAAACAAAACAAAACCAAGCCACCCAAACCAAACCAAACCAAATACCTGCAAAAAACCCCCCTAAAACCTCAACACTGTAACTGAGCAAACATCAATAGAAAAGGCTGAGTGAAAATGAGGGAAGAACACTACATTTCACACATTGTAAAAACAGACACTGTCTAGAACACAGTCTTGTTTCAAGGTCAAAATAAGGTTAAGAATCTTTTATCTAAATTCACCAGTGTTAATCCCTAATTTCTCCTATAGGTTACACCTACATTACTAAAAATGAGACAGTCACCTGTTTTCATAAAATGCACTACATTCTCCCTCTCACCATGCTCCCTAATCATGAAAAAAAGAGGTGGTGTCATCCATACTACCTAGTAAGCATGGCATTTGGCCCATAACCTCCAAACTATGCTCAGGTAGTGTCTGGGAGAGAGCTCATTGGCATGAGCTAAAACTGTGCCAGAGATTAGATGGGAAAGAATAAAGTTGGGATCTATAGATACAGCTTTAAAAAATATTAAATTAATTTAAACTGAAGCATTCTTGTCTGCAGGTTAAATCTCAGTGACATCAAAAGATTAAAAACTTCTAAAAACTGTTTTTAAAATCAAAGCAAATATCTTATTCAATAAAAAAGTTCACCAGAAAAAAAGTTCCCTGAAATAACTGGGGATTAATGCTCCTTCGTGAAAGGAATTAGTAAGCAAGGAAAAAGACTTTGTGACAAAATACTAGAGATTTTCTCATCAAAATTAACTCTGACTGGCTAAAGTAAAAGTAACTAATAACATTAAAAATTCTAAGATAACTAATCAAAATAAGTTATCCTTGTGTAGATTAACATTTAGGTGCAGTGACTATATTAGGAATACTAATAAAGAAGTGCAAGATGCTGTGTTTATGATATGGAGCAGGAACTGACGTTGTATGTCCAGTGTTTTACATGCAGTTAAGAGTCTGGCTTGTGAGTGAAGATGATTTAGTAAAAGAGCATTGAGAAGGTCACCTCCTCTACGGTCATCTGCTCCACCCTTTGGTTCATGGATAGCTGACTTGGTTGTAGATAAGCTTCTGACAGCTGAAGTCCACTGCATGGACTGAAGACAAATTAAGACATACACACAGAAAAAAGCCAAATCAAAATCAAACTGACCTTTGAAAGGTTTTAAGAGTAAGTTAAACAGCTTAGCATTTGATCCAAATGAAGCTTAGCATGGGTGGAGGGAATAAACTTAGGACATGACTGTGTCAGTAGTCCAAGATATGCTACTTGTTTTTGTAAAGCCTAGTTTTTGCCTAAAAATGGCTTCTGTAACTTTCTAATAATTTTTTTCAGTCATGACTGATAGCTGAAATAGTACTGCAAAAACCAGCATGGCCACCTTAATAAAACCATTATCTTTTTTTTCGATCGCAGTAACATTTGTACCTCTGGTGAGGTAATATCTTCATCTAAGAAGACATTAATTTTCACTTTAATCCATTTTTTGTGTTGTCAGAATTGTATCAAAGGGCTTTTGTGTAAAAAGCAATTGAGTCCTGGTAGCAATCATTGTTGCAAAGCACACATCAAAAATTTAGTCTCTTAAGTACATATTAAAATAATAATATGTGGTATTTATTCTCAAAAGGCATTAGTTTTCTAAGCAATAAACAAGAATAGTTAATCAATGCTTAATTAATTTTTCTGCACTAGAATACAAAAAATAAATAATAGTAAAGTAGTATCTTAAATACTATGGTAAAACATCATTACAAATAATTTATGAAGTGTCCTGAAAGCTCCTTGTGTGATGAAGTGACATTACATATCCATTGTTTTTCCTCTGAGATCAGTCAAGGTTCAAGCACTGTCAATAAAACAGCATTCACAGCCACTTCCCCATTCTTCATGTAATAGCAACCATCATCAATCATTTCCACTTCAAGAAAAGTTCAGATCTGTCTACATGAGTTCTTTTCAAGTGAACATCACTATCATATTTGAGTGCCTTATAAAAAGGAACTTTAAATTTAGATACAGCTGAACAAATGAACTATAGTTGTCCCTACTCCAAAAAGTTATTGAGATGGATTCTTCCTTCTCTATTTTTCTTTCTTCTTTTTTTTTTTTTTTCCCCATTCAGTGTGTATTTCTGTTTTGAGCTTCTTTTGCTGCTGTTGCTGTAGTCTGGGAAGAATTATTAAGTATATTTTAGATTCTGTTCTAACAATCATGACATCTGGGACTTGTCTCTTTTTCACTAAAATGTTACGGTTAATATTTTCATTTTTGTAAAATGCAACTCTCGAAGGAAACCAGGGCCACTAATCAATAGAGAGTTTTAAGTAACTTTGTGCTCATACATAAAGCACAAAGACTTGCAATAGCTCAGCAAAGAAATCATTAAGAAGCAGACACCCTGTCATTAAACAACAGAAAGACAAATAGCGTTTCCAGTAAACACTGGTGAAAGAAGGTAATTTTGATACCCCATACTGTCCAAAAGCTGAGAAATCCAGAAGCTCTCTGTGATTGCAGTATTCCTCAAAAAGTACTGCAGATTAGTCATTAACAACAGATTTCAAGGTTTGTCGTACCACTAGAATCAATCACTGCTGTCCCCCTCTTTGGATTAAAACTTTCTCATTGATTGTCTTTCATTTGTTGATTTCAGCCTCCAGTGAAGATTACTAGCTGATAGCGATACCCTGGCTACATAGCAACCTAGCGCTTGTTGCTCACCTGTGAGGAGAGTACAGTACAGCAGGAACTGACGAGTCTCCACTGTAAGAAGAAGAAATTACATTGGAGGGGAAGCAACTCATCCCTACTGTCATAGCAAAAGCAGTAATCAGAAGAGATATTTATTCAACATATTAATTAAAGAGGAGTACTTACCCCTTCTATGAAATGATTTGTTCATGATACTGACTACTGTTGACTGCTTCAGAAATACTAACGTACTCTTCCTGTAGGTGATTTAAATGAGATCATTATCCATTGTCAGCAATACGCTCTGCTTTCTCTGACACAAAGAGAAGCTTCTTTGGGGGTCATATAGCACATGAGGAAAGAAAGAAAGACAGCTTAACAGTGGCTTTCTATTATTTATTTTCTTGGAAAAAGGTTGGGTATTCACTAGTTTTAGAGGGTCTAGACAGTTTGTTAGGTGATTTTTCAAACCACTGTAATTTACTATGTGCTATTTTAAAATACGCCTTCACAGTTTCTGCTGGGAAAAGTTAGGTATCTTACAGATTTCTATTACTAACCATAAGGAATATGTTTCTGAATAACACATGGTTTCTGTTGCTTTTGTCAATTTAATGGTCTTTTGTCTTGGAAAACTTAAGACTTACTCCACACAGAATGAGATTTGGTGACTGTTTAACAAAAATTTTAACTCAGATTTGTACAAATTTCTCCAAGCAGGCAGATAGCTTTTAATAATCTGAGGTAGTGATTTTAGATCGGTGTGCAAGTATTTGGAGTTGATATAATTTACTTCTGTTGGTAGTGCGCTTCAATTCTAGGTCAGAGATGTGCTGGTCATAGTTCAATAACTGTGTCCTTTGAGGATAACTCTCTGAATCAGGCTTAGTTTTGGAGTAAGCTGAGGTGAAATTTTGGTCTGGTGTGTCTGATTTTGTTTTTAGGAGTCTAGTAATAGTATTTGTACAAAAAACACTATACCATACCAAATCAAACCACACTACACTACACTACATTGTATATTTATTTGACTTGATTTACATGTCCAACATACTCATGCAAGTTGGTAGGATTTGCAGTTATTTTATTGTGAAAGAGAATGCATGTAAAAAGTTCATAAAAAATGTGTATCCTTAGTTCTACTGTTCCCCATTGAGACAAATATTCTGTGCGTGGCAGGATTTTGGTAGTGGGGGGGCTACAGGAGCGGCTTCTCTGACAAGCTGCTAGAAGCTTCCCCAGTGTCCAACAGAGTCAACACCAGCAGGTTCCAAGACAGACCCACCGCTGGCCAGGGCCGAGTCCATCAGCAACAGTGATAGCACTTCTGGGACATCATACTTAAAAAGGGGGAAAAGCCACCTGCACAACGGCAACTTCAGCTGGAGAGAGGAGTGAGAATATGTGAGAAGAACAGCCCTGCAGCCCCCCAGGTCAGTGCAGAAGGGGCAGGAGGGGCTCCAGGCACTGGAGCAGAGATTCCCCCCCAGCCCATGGTGAAGCCCACGGTGAGGCAGGCTGTGCCACTCAGCCCATGGAGGTTAATGGTGGAGCAGATACCCACCTGCAGCCCGTGGAGGACCCTCCACCAGGGCAGGCATACATGGAGTCTGGGACACTGTGGGAAGCCTGCACTGGAGCAGGCTCCTGGCAGGACCTGTGGATCCATGGAGGCAGGATTTCATGATGGAGCAGGTTTGCTGGTAGGACTTGTGTCCCCTGTGGGGGACCCATGCTGCAGCAGTGTGTTCCTGAAGGACTGTATCCCTTGGAAGGGACCTACCCACACTGTAGCAGTCTGTTCCTGATGGACTGCACACTGTGGAAGGACCCACAGTGGAGCAGTTAACGAAAAAGGAAGGACTCATGGTGGAGAAGTTCATGGAAGACTGTCACCCATGAGGGACCCCAGCCTGGAGCAGGGGAAGAGTGTGAGGAGCCCTTACCCTTAGGAGGAAGGAGTGGCACTCAACATTGGGTGAATCCACTGTAACCCCCATTCCCCATCCCTCTGTGCCGCTTTGGAGGGAGAAGTTAGAAAAATCAGGAATAGAGATGAGCCTGGGAATAAGGGAGGGGTGAGGGAAGGTGTTTTAATATTTAGTTTTTATTTCTCATTATCCTACTCCAATTTTACTGCTAATAAGTTAAATTAATTTCCCTCAATCCAAATCTGTTTTAGCCATGATGGTAATTGCTGAATGACCCCTCTCTGTTGTTATCCTGACCCACGAGCCTTTCGTTACATTTTCTCTCCCCTGTCCAGCTGAGGAGGGGAGTGACAGAGTGTCTTTGGTGCGCACCTGGCATCCAGCCAGGGTCAACTCATCAGAGATCACATGCCCAGGTAGAGATGACTTCTTTATTTTGTATCCAATCTAGTACTGTATATAGTGTACAGAGGGGGACCAACTTACTTGTGTAAGGCATGAAAATAGAAATACAGGAAATACAACCGAATTCTTACAGAGCAAAGCTCATATTTATCGGATAAAGGGAAAGGTAGACAGAAACCTTCTCATGCAACAGAAAAGAAGAAAAATTAGATTATTCTGTGACAACAGAACTCAGTTCATAGTTCCAAAATACAGTTTAGTTTAGAAAAGTGTTTGAATTTCTTGCTCTTTTTAGGAGAGCTATTAGTACAGAGGAAGGCTTTGTCCAAGGCTAACTGTTATAAACTAAAAATCTTCCACCAACCACAGCAAACTTTGGAACAAATCCAGAGTTTATGATAAATGTTCATAATGCAGAGTTGAATTTCCCTTTCAGTGATAACATCTCATTAGCCAGATCTTGTAGATAATTATATGGCCCCAAAACACATAAGCAGTATTCATAAAACTTTTGAGCCCAACATGTAAAAAAATAAAAAATTGTCAGAAAAGCATCTGTTCTGTGACATTTCTGAGCTGCAGCTGGAATCAACTCCTCCCCATAGCTCTGAATCAGAAACGACCACAGTGCGATTGGTCCTTACATCAGTCACTGATGAGAGGCTATGTATGTATGATTAGGCCATTAGGGCACATGTCTGTCTCACATGAAATTATATCCTTATATTAGAAATAGTAAAAATATAGATGCATCAATGACTTAAGTGGAAGATGGATGGAAAAAAATTTTTCAAATGCACAAGTGGGAGCTGGCTACTGCCACTAGTGTCTTACCAAAATGTTTCCTATGATTTCTTTTTTTACTTTTAAATTGTGTCTTGGCAGAAGAATATCTGCCTGCGAACTGTGGCAAGTAATAGCTTTTTACATTATCCTCTTTTTCAGAGGTCATTTATAAAATTAGTTCTTTAAGAAGTTCTGAAAAAGGGTAAATCTCATTGATTGTTTGCATTTTAAACAGGAAAACAAACACTTGAAAAACACAGCTTTCTAGATGCAGAATTATTTCTTTTCAGGTTCAAACAATACCTCATTTTACTTTACTGATAATTTCTTACAAGAATTATTAGTGGTCATGCATTTTGTTTTATAGATTATGATTACATTTTCCAAATCACAACACACAGCTTAGCATGTTCCTGCAATAAAATTTACATAGATTTTATTAAAGAGTCATACTAATATCTTTTTAAAGATATAGCACAGTCAATTACACTTTTACACAGTAATTTCTGATTACTTTGGGGAACTCTGAATAGTCTATGCCTAAAATTATAATGATGTGTTGCTGTAATCATTATGTGAAGATTTGCACTTTGATACGGATGCACTGACCCCATTTTTATCATTACTTTTCTTTTATTTAATGCCACCTTCCACTGGATATAACACACAGATATTTTTATGAAAGGTTGGAGATAGATTGATTTTTAACAAATAATGAGGTTTTTGGTTTTTTTTCATTTGCATATCTTTTGTCTCACCTAAATTATTGCAATAATTAAAACCAAATCCTCTAAAAAAATAATTATATCTATTTACTTTATATATCTTGGAACAAGCCTTTCATTGACTCTACCAATGGAATATGCACTGTATTCTGAGATACGATTGCATGTATTTTCTTATCTGTTGATATGTAATTTATCTGTGTTTACTGTGATCATCTGATCTATATAACAGAAGCAAAAAGACTTCCCTGAATCAAATCTCCCTTCAGTAAGACTATGTCAGAAAAATATTTATTCATGATATTAAATTACCATTTATAGAGGGTTCACCACAAAATCTGATAATGCAACACTGGCAATGTATAACTGCCCTGGTAAACAGCTGTCATTTTAAAAAAAATCTTCACTGTATTTCAAGTCTGAATCTATCCAGTTTCAAAATTATCAAGGAAAAGCAACATATTGATCTTCACAAAATAGCTCTGCCAGGATACAATTGTTGAAGGCTGTATTTCAATTGATTTTTCTTTTATATATCTGTATTATAGGAAAAACACATAATTATCTTCTAGGAGTCTGTAAAAAAGTTGATGCATTATGCAATGCTTTATATAGGAGCAAGGAAAAAAAATAGCATGCTAGTAACTTTAGATATCTTTATGCTGTATGAAGACTCCAGATATCAGCAAAATTTCTAAATCTTAGGGTTTTGGGGTGGAGAGTGGTCTTTTTTTTCTTTTTTTCCTTTTATTTCTGGTTTATTTTTTCCTCTTTTTTTTTTTTTTTTCTTTTCTTCTCTTTCTTGCATGGAATATTTAGGCTTTGTCACACGAGACATATTGAGATATGAATCTAGAGAATTGCATACCAGTGCCTACTTTCCAAATATAAACAGACTAATGATCTTTTGGTATAGAGTCCTTCATACCTTAGCACCTTAAGCTAATCTGTAATACTGGGATGTTGCAGTTTATTAGCATTTGGAAAGTGAAATTTACTGGAACACAGATTAGGGAAACCACTGGGCAAATTCTCAGACCGTTTGAGTTTAGCAAAGCACGAATTCATAGGAATGAGTCACAGTGTTTTACTAAATAAAAATGCCTTCTGAATTCAGGTCCTTTCCAGACAATGATTTCCTAGCCTACAGTCAGTTTATATCACCCAGCTTCAGTCCAACTCACCCGCAATGACCTGATATCTGGAAATGTGAAAAATACATTCACACTAATTGCAATTATCTCCAAAAGTTTTGCTTGTTCTTTTTAGATTTTAAATGAACACTTGCCATAGAAATATACAGTAGACAAAATAATTTAGTTTCAGAAAACAGTAACTTCATGAATTTTGACTAGAAGGCTTTTCTTTTTTCCCGATTATTATTTTTTGAGATGGGTAGCCATTTTCTCCAGATCACCAACCTGTTCCCATGGGTACAGTGATGGCGAGCTGTGATATATACAGCACTTTGTAGTTTTAAAGCCAATTGTAAGTTTATTAATAATTCTCGCAGATCCACAGCATTGCTAACCTTAAGAGAGGTATAAAAGTTAGTCTGTTTCCTGGGGGTGTGCTGACAGGCAGTCATGACATTTCTTTTCCCAAGAAAAATAATGCAATACTGGTAATGTGAAGGCTTTCTTTCTATTATCAGAGCAAGTGAAGTATAAATCATGTCTGTGGTAAACCACAAAAAGAAAAAGTAAAATGACATCTTCCTAAGCAAATGATTTCAAAGCTCAGTTAAAGAATAAAACTGTGAGTAATAACCAAAGACAAAAGAAAAAAAGTACCATAAGAACAAAGAGATTCAAAAGCAATTTAAACAGTTTAGGATAAACATATCTGAGGCTCATTTCTCAGGCTAATAACTGTCTTTTTTAAGAACTTCAAACAAAGACTGGTCAGTCTCACTTTTGTGCCCAGCAAGATCATGAAGCACATCCTCCTGGAAACTATGCTAAAGGCACATGGAAAATAAGGAGGTGATTGATGACAGCCAACACTAAAGGGCAAATTGTGCCCGACAAATTTGCTGGTCTTCTATGATGGGGTTACAGCATTGGTGGATGAGGGAATGGTGACTGACACTCATCTACCTGGACTTGTGCAGAGCTTTTGACACTGTCCCACATGACATGACTTGTCTCTAAACTGGAGAGACATGGATTTGATGGGCAAACCGCTTGGCAGATAAGGTAATGGCTGGATGGCCACACTCAGAGAGATGCAATGTCCAAGTGGAGACAGTGACAAGTGGCATTCTTCAGGGGTCCATACTTGGACTGGTGTTGTTCAACATTTTTGTCAGAAACATGGACAGTGGGACAGAGCGCACCCTCAGCAAGTTTGCTGACAACACCGAGCTGAGTGGTGCAGTTGACACACTGGAGGTAAAGGATGCTGTCCAGAGGGAACTTGACAGCTTGAGGGGTGGGCCAGTGCTCAAGAGCAAAGTCCTCTACCATGGTTGGGACAACCCCCAATAACAGTACAGGCTGGGAAGAGAATGGTTTGAGAGCAACCCTGAGGAGAAAACTTGAGAGAGCTAGTGGACAAAAAGCTCAACATGGCCTGGCAGTGTGTGCTTGAAACCCAGAAAGCCAACTGAATCTTAGGATGCATCAAAAGAAGTGTGGCCAGCAGGTCAAGGGAGTTGATTCCACCCCTCTGCTCCACTCTGGTGAGACCACACCTGGAGTACCGCATCCAGCTCTGGGGCCCCCAGCAAAAGAAAGACATGGACCTGTTAGAGTGGGTCCAGAGGAGGGCCATGAAGATGATCAGAAGGCTGGAACACATCTCCTCTGAAGAAAGGCTGAGAGAGTTGGGGTTGTTCAACCGGAGGAAGAGAAGGCTCTAAGGAGACCTTATTGCAGCCTTTCATTACTTGAAGGGGCCTACAAGAAAGGTGAGGACAGACATTTTACCAGGACTCATAGTGACAGGGCAAGGGACAAGGGTTTAAAACTGAAAGAGGTAGATTTAGGAAGATATTAGGAAGAAATTCTTTACTGTGAGGGTGGTGAGGCACTAGAACAGGTTACCTAGAGAAGTTGTGGATGCCCCATCCCTGGAAGTGTTCAAGGCCAGGTTGGATGGAGCTTTGAGCAACCTGGTCTAGTGGAAGGTGTCCCTGCCCATGATAGAGGGTTGGAATTAGATGATCTTTAAGGACCTTTGCAACCCAAACCATTCTGTGATTCTATGAAATGGGGGTGCTACCAGTGTTAGAGACACAGTGAAAGAACATTTTTCAAAAAACCAACACAAAACCCAGTACATGTTTAGTTTTGAGGGAAAAATCTAAACCAAATAAACCACGCCTCCCCCGAATACCCTAAAATACAACCAAAAAGCCACTTACCTTTTACACTGTGTATCCACAGAACCCAGCAGTTCTTTATAGAGCCATCATTTCCTAAATGAAAAAAAGTATAGAATCGATGCTAGGTGACATAAAGGGCTGAAGAATAATAATATATAACTACAGAAAGGCTCTTGGGGAAAATGCAGAGAAGCTAAAGTTGAAGGGCATGCAGTCCCTGGTGGGTTGACCCTGGCTAGATGCCAGGTGCCTACCAAAGCCACTCTGTCACTCCCCTCCTCAGCTGGCCAGGGGAGAGAAAACAGAATTAAGGCTCTTGGGTTGAGATAAGGAAGGGAGAGGTCATTCAGCAATTACTCTCATGGGCAAAACACACTCGACTTGGGGAAAATTAAATTTATTACCAATCAATTTGGAGTGTGATAATAAGAAATAAAACCTAAATCTTAAAACACCTTCCCCTATCCTTTCCTTATTCCCAGGTTCAGCTTCACTCCCATTTTTTTTCTACATCCTCCCCCATCAATGGCATAGGAAGACAGGGTGGAGGGTTGCAGTCAGTTCATCACATATTTTCTCTACAGCTCCTTCCTCCTGAGGGGGAGGCTCCTCACACTCTCTCTTTGCTCCAGCCTGGGGTACCTCACACAAGGACAGTCCTCGATAGTGTGAGTTCCTTCCATGGGATGCAGTCCTTCAGGAACACACTGCTGCAGCATGGGTCCCCCACAGGGGACACAACAAACCTGCTCCAGCGTGAAATCTTGTCTCCATGGATCCACAGGTCCTGCCAGGAGCCTGCTCCAGTGCAGGCTTCCCACAGTGTCCCAGACTCCATGTATCTGCCTGCCCTGGTGGAGGGTCCTCCACGGGCTGCAGGTGGGTATCTGCTCCACCATTAACCTCCATGGGCTGAGTGGCACAGCCTGCCTCACCGTGGGCTTCACCATGAGCTGGGGGGGAATCTCTGCTCCAGCGCCTGGAGCCCCTCCTGCCCCTTCTGCACTGACCTGGGGGGCTGCAGGGCTGTTCCTCTCACGTATTCTCACTCCTTTCTCCAGCTGAAGTTGCCGTTGTGCAGGTGGCTTTTCCCCCTTTTTAAGTATGATGTCCCAGAAGTGCTATCACTGTTGCTGATGGACTCGGCCTTGGCCAGCGGTGGGTCTGTCTTGGAACCTGCTGGTGTTGACTCTGTTGGACACTGGGGAAGCTTCTAGCAGCTTGTCAAAGAAGCCGCTCCTGTAACCCCCTTGCTAGCAAAATTTTTCCATGAAACCCCAATACAAACCCCCAAAAGCTAAGATAACTAAAAGCAAAGATTGGTAGCAATGGATAATGAATATTCTGAAAGATTAGCCCTTTAAAGAGTAATCATTAATTACTGGACATGCTTAATTAAGAAAAATATCCTCTAGCAAATAAAAATTCCTTTCAGTTTCATAATTGAAAGTCAAAACCACTTTGTCTATAAACAGCTATGTCTTCTGATTTTCTCAACTGAAAAGTATGACCAAAACAACCATTATTTTGCTAAAAAGAAATGGAGCAATATAAGCAATTAAGTTTAATTTTCCTTTCATATATTTTGGCATTGTCCATTTATTACATTAATGAGTAAGTTTTTTTAAAAAAAAATGTTAATAGTGTGAAATAGCATTTTCTAAGACTCAGAGCCTGCTGAATATAATAAGGTAGGCAAATTACTAAAACAAACGCATCCAATATTAGAGAATGAGCATTTGTCACTTTATAAAGTCACCAAGTCTTCATAAGGGTCTAAAACACATAAAGAAGGGTAAGAAGACCAAAGTGTGGATTTCCAAATAGAAATTGATACCCTCACTGCCGGAACAGGCAAACCTGAAAATTATTGATCTGTCATGGTTTAGCATACCAGGTTATTAAGAATATTCAGTCTTCCTCTGTCAGCTTAATCAAAAAGAGTTAATGATTCCTAATTCAGAAAACATGACACTCAAAAAAGTGAGTTGCAGTCAGTCATAGAAACTTATTTCATCCCATATGTATATATAAGCTCTATAAATATATGTAGATATGTCATGGTTTAACCCTGGTCAGCAACCAAGC
This sequence comes from Falco peregrinus, assembly GCF_023634155.1. Taxonomy (NCBI): domain Eukaryota; kingdom Metazoa; phylum Chordata; class Aves; order Falconiformes; family Falconidae; genus Falco; species Falco peregrinus. The sequence continues at coordinate 23,947,098 of NC_073724.1, forward strand.
CACTTGCTCACTCTCCCTCACGCAGGGGGATAGGAAGGAGGATCAGAAAGGAATGTAAAACTTGAGGGCTGAGATAAGAATGGTTTAATAGGTAAAGCAAAAGCCATGCATGCAAGCAAAGCAAAGCAAGGAATTCATTCACCACTTCCCATGGGCAGGCAGATGTTCAGCCATCTCCAGGAAAGCCAGGGTCCAGCACGTGTAACAGTGACTTGGAAAGACAAATGCCATAATGCCAGATGTCCCTCTCTTCCTTCTTCTGAGTTTATATACTCAGCATGACATCATATGATATGGATTATCCCTTTGGATGGTTTGGGCCACCTGTCCTGGCTGTGTCCCCTCCCAGTCTCCTGTGCCCCTCCAGCCCTCTCACTGGCAGGGCCCAAGGAACGGAAAAGTCCTTGACTTAGTATAAACATCACCCAGCGACAACTAAAACCATCAGTGTCCTATCAACATTGTTCTCACACCAAATCCAAAACACAGCACTGCACCAGCTACTAAGAAGAAAATTAACTCTATCCCAGCTGAAACTAGGACAAGAAGTAAGACATTAATGAAGCAAATTAGCAATCCATTGTGGAGGAAGACATGGGTAAGGAGTACTTATGCAATTACAAGTCATACATCACAAGCCATAAGCCATATAAAAGTCCATGGGACCTGAAGCAGAACACTCAAGGTGCTGGGTGGTTTGGATAATGGCACTAGAGAGCTACCATCTATCATCTTTGAAGTTTAGCAATCACAGCAATCAAGGAAGGTACTTGGCGACCTCTCCCTTCCAACCTACCTGATCTGTGATTTGGAGTTCAGGCATTCTTGGCCAAGGAATTTCAGTCTTCAGTCACTGGAAAGGAAAATAGAATAGAAATAGAAAATGCTTTTTTTAATGTGAGTTTTCTATTTCCATTTCCATTTTCGATTGGATGGGGTTCAAATATTTTCTAACCATCTCTATTGTACTGAAGGTTGTACTAAATAAGTTATGAATAAGGGTGGCAAGTCCCAGCAAATTTCTGTAAAAAGGCTTAAAGGAAAAAGTAGAAAAGCAAGTAGTCAATAAATCAACCCTTTGTCATGTTTTTAAGGATAATTTGTTTTGGGTGTGAAAAGATCTCTTGCAGAGCTGAATAAACAGCAAATATGGAAATGCTGGACCCAGCATGTAACTTGCCAACAGCTCTAAAATATATCAGGTTTGTTATGCCTTCTAAAGTTACAGAAAAGACACCTCTTGTGCAGGACTCACTTGCAAATTTGGGTGGTATGTCTATAATTTTTTTTTTTTTTCACTTAGATTCCTTTGAGACATTTCTGATGACAATCATTGGTGAAAAAGCCTTTACTTTTTTGGCATTCTCTCAAGGTGAAGAAAAAATGGTAGCATGCTGGAATATACATATGAAAACAATGGTAACATAGAAAATCAAAAACTCTGGTTATTTTTTTCTGAAGTGCTATTTCAGTTATACCTAGAGAGTCAGAAATGTGAAGCTTTTCAAATCCATGCTGTTAAAGCAGTCCACGCTTCATTGGGTCTTACCACACTTCCCTGAAGAAATAAGCTAAGAATAGTAAGAGTACTGCATAACATTTACATAGAAAGGATTATGTATGCCTACAAAGACAGTATTTGTCTTTGAGTAGCTGTTGTATGTACCCAAGTTTTACAATGAAAAATGTGTAGGCACTGAATCACAAAAGTTCAACTAGAATGTCATGGTACAGGGTTAAGTGACCATCTTTTTTCAAATAGTCTACATTATTTTATTATTGCTACAGAGATTAACTGCTCAAGCACCAGAATCAGCAGAAAGAAACCTTAATTGCTTTAAGAAATTAGGTTAAAAATGCAATCTTTAAAAGCAGTATTTTTGTCATAAGAATCCTCCGATTGGTGCTGGGGTTTTTGAATTATTTTTTGGTTTTTTGTTGGTTGGTTGATTGGTTTATTGTGGGGATTTTTTTCCATCTGTGATAGGCTAAATCTATCACTAAAGCAAAGCTTATAAGGCAAGATCTTACTTTTTTTCAGTATGGTTCCTAGAAATGTTGAAAGACAATCCTAACATCCCATCTCTGAACCCAGGCAGCCAAAAATCTCCCTATTTGTCACAGCCTTTTGCTGAATGCATATTAGACTACTTTGCTTGGCTTAAACATCTTGATCCTAAATGTGCATTTAAAAGGAAAGTAAAACAAACCCCCAATATTAATTCTGAACAGTATCCAGCCACCACCTCTAGAGGCCTTATTTGGTACTACTTTTAGACACAAGCTATCCTGAGGTCTCCAACCCAAACATTAGGCTAACTTCCCACATTTAGGTGTTTGTGATTACAATATGCCTTCTGCATATGTAAGACAGTGCCTATCCCAAGAAGAGAAGCCCTATCAAAAGATATTAGTTTTGGTACGACTAGATACAGATTAAACCCAAGAACTATACAACTGCACTGAAAAAAAATTGTCTTACATTTTTCAAGACTTTTAAATATTTATCCCTTTAGTGAACTGTTTATTTTTCATGAGGCTAAAGTGTTAACCTGACTCTGCTTCCCTCACTTAAGCCTGGAAACTTTTGTGAGTGTTACAAAGTCACTCACTTTGTCTGGTGACCTTGTCTTTTTTCTTTCTTCCTTCTTCCACATCATTGTTCTCTGTTTTGCCTGGTAAGCTTCTTATTAAAAACAAACACTGTTTCTTTTTAACTTCCTGTCCTTTTTATGTGGCCATGTGGTCAGCTTTAAAGCCACTAGAAGATGAAAATCCCACATCAAGATAAAGAACGTAGTTACTATTCACCTTGAACCCAAAAGACAAAAAAAGACCCAAACCAAACCAAAAAAACCCATCCCAACACCAACCAACCAAACATAAACAACATGAGTAGTCTGGTAAATTCTTCGTCTTATTGTACTGTGAAGGAAAAAGTATCAAACCATAATGCCTCATGCTCAATATTTATTTTCTTTATGCATTTATGTTATCAATAACATTGCTACTAAGTAGCATATTTGGCTGTACCTCAAAATTTTGGAATTATAATAAAAGAAGCAAAATAAAAGGGCATATAGAAAAGCTTATTAAAATGTACATCAGGAGGTGTTTGAGGTTTTTGTGGGTGGATAAATCCACCAGCATTTCAGCCTCCTAATGCATATTCTTTATTGCTAGAATGGAAGATTAGCAGCCTACAGAGTGCACCATGAAAATTAAATCAGTGTTTCTTTCTCTGACAGATTGTTTTGAGAGATATTTTATTAACATTTTAATTACATTAATGGAATGAAATGTAAATATATTGTGAGCTTTACATACCTTTGGGTTCATAAGAAGTGAAGGAGTTTTACAGAGGTTATTTTTGAGACTGGAAAGGAGAGGAGCAATTCATTCCTTGAGATGGTGGATGAACAAATATTATAGAGAAGTCTACTGAAGGGAAGTCTACTAAATATAGTATTTTTTATATATATTCTAATAAATATGTTCTCAAGCAGTAAAAAATGCATCCTTTGCCTACTTAAGGTTTTAAAATAAGAGAACCATAAGAAAAATTATAGAGTTCATGGCAATAAAGAACATGAACACTAGAGAATACATAAATTATAATTAATAATTTAATATACTAATGCTTAAAACTCCTATAAAGTCATTTGAAAATATACACAAAAAATAATGATGGGATTCATTAACTCTAACCTAGGAGGCTAAACATGATATATGTATGTTAATCCCTGTACACTCCCTTAAAAGTTAGTAGAAAGAAATGATCACTTCCAGGAAACCATTCTTCTCATCCTAAAACATGTGCATGCAATCATGGAGATTAAAGACAGTCCAAGGTGATATCCGTTTTTTGGAAATCTAAAGACAGAGGCACAGATTGGAGGGGGAAAAAAAAGAAAAAAAACCCACAAAATCTCATAAATCATTTTTTTAAAGATAGCTACATGAATTAAACAACCCAGTTTTCTCTGTTCTTCAGTACAACAATAATATTTGAAGATGCTTTCACTAATTTTATTGACACAGATATAAACCTCTCAAAAAAGTTGGTTTATCTTTCCTGTTCCAGATTCAAGATATCTATGTATTCACCTTGCTTCATTTCTGAGATAAATTCAGAAAGTACAGATAAATTATTGGATTTTAGAATGCAGCTATAAGACAGAAACCTACTTTTGTAAAAAAAATAATAACAGAGAACATAGGAATCTTGCCTGTATCTCAGTCAATCAAAAACTTGCACTCTAAGCCTTCCATTTTTATCCCAAAAAGGTAAGTACCTTGAAAAAATCATAATTAAGCACAAGATCTTTATTTATACTAATATACTTACAGTTATTAATATTACGCATATTATGGGAATCAAGTCATCTCTGGACCTTTGCAGAAAGAACAGATTGAGGAGAAAATAGAGGCCCTTAAAAAGCCTCAAGTCTGTTTGATCTAGTAAATAAAATAGGACATAATGGGATAGGTATATGTTCTGATTTCCTGTTACTGTTCCTTGTAAAAACAAATGTCAGAATAGGAAATGTTAGAAGGAATTATATCTGTGGAATTCTGGTCTTGGAATCTGTGCCACGAAGGAAACAAATAGGGCTTTGGAGATGCTTCTCTGCTGCTATGGTAAGACTTCAGTAAGGAATAATTCATCAGATCACTCAAATTTTTATTTAGTGTTACTTGAGATAGTGAGGCCTTGAAGAGTCTACTAAACCATAATTCTCATTAAGAAACATTCATTGTTCCTCCTATAATTTACTTATATGAAATAGTTCTATGTTGCTACGATGCCCCTTAAACTTGACAGCTACCTGACTACCAGCGTAATAAAATTATATCAATGACCTTAATGTTTCCTTGCTTTGTTTGTTTAGTGTGTACCAATCCACTGCATCTTTGCTTTATAACAATATTCTAGTCTCTGAGACAAGTACTACTTTTACCTGTTGCATTTATGTAGCAATCAGCAAGAATAAATTATCATTTGAGAGCAAGTTTCCTTGACACTGTAGCAGTGCAAATTATTGTAATTTCATAATTCCTTATGAAACAATATAAAATTACTGGTAAACCGTTTGCCCTTCATTGCGTATGGATATTGAACAGATTTATGTCAGGAAAGGCTTAGACAGAGAATTCAACGGATTTACTCAAAGAATGCAAGATTAGGATGTAATTGCTGCCAGAGCATTTGGCAAATGTGGCAAATTACTGATAGTTGGTCTAGAATAAACTTGAATGGTCCCTGGGCTCCTGCTTTGATTTTTTTATGGCTAGAAAATGAAATTAGTTCCTCTATAAAAACCCTAATATATAAGAGTAAAATAATGTTACAAAAATATTCTGGCTGCTGGGACTTCTGGAACAAATGAAGCTGCTTACCAACTTTGAAATATCTAAAATTACCGAAGGAAATAAAAAAAAAATAAATTTAGTAATGCATTTGAGCTTGTGAAATCAACTATGGTTGTTGTGGTTTAACCCCAGTAGGCAACTAAGCCCCACGCAACCGCTTGCTCAGTCCCCACGCAAAGGGATGGGGGACCTCATCAGAAGGGTTTAAGTGAGAAAACTCACAGGCTGAGATAAAGACAGTTTAATAGGTAAAACAAAAGGCATGCATGCAAGCGAAGCAAAGCAAAACAAGGAATTCATTCACTACTTCTCATCAGTGAGCAGGTGTTCAGCCATCTCCAGGAAAGCCGGGCTCCATCATGCATAATGGTTAGTTGGGAAGACAAATGCCATCACACCAAATGTCCCCCCACCTCCTTCTTCTTCCCCAAGCTTTACATGCTGAGCAAGACTTCATATGGTATGGGATATTCCTTTGGTCAGTTGAGGTCAGCTGTCCTGACTGTGCCCCCTCCCAGCTCCTTGTGCCCCCCCAGCCTGCTCACTGCTGGGGTGAGGGAAGGCCTTGGTGCTGTGGAAGTGCTGCTTGGCAACAATGAAAACATCCCTGTGTTATCAGCACTGTTTCCAGCACAAATTCAAAACATAGCCCCACAGCAGCTGCTATGAAGAAAATGAACTTTATCCCAGCCAAAACCAGTACATGCTTAATGGTATTTGGAATATAATCTAATAAATCTTGTAACAGATTACTTCAGAAACACAAAAGGCTGAATTAATTCCTCTGAAGTGCTAGAATTAAAGGTCTTCACATTAATATTTTACATCAACTAAGTTTTTTGCTCTGACTCCTCCAAATGACTACTTTCAAAGATAGTCATAATAGACACAACCAATAATAAAGACACAACTATGGCCACATTGTCTGCTAAGGGATGGTGTAAGCAGCTGATCCCCCACCTGCCTGGTGCCCCTGCCCAGACCTGTGACATCCTGCTCACCGGCAGGTCCAGCATGGAGTTTGCTGTGATTGACACATGTGGACCCCTCCACACCTGATTTTGGGGAGATACAGACACTCATACCCTTCCCTTGCCAGCACAGAGACCTTTACTCGCCTTGATCACCCCGGTCTGCTAACACCAGTGGCCCAGGTAGCCTGCACCCTTGCCTGATGTGGTATCTGATGCCAGATCCACTCTTGTCCCCCACAGTAGCTGGCCCCTTGTCCCTAGAGTGCTCACATCTGCAAGGGGCAGCAAGTGAGGAGGCACAGGAAGAGCTGCCACAGGATTTAAGGAGAAGATAGGCCAGGCAGGGAGGATCAGGCACAAAGCGGGGTCAGACAAGCGTGCTGACCGGCCATGGTCTGCACACAGCTGGACCCTCTTATATATATATATATAACTCTACCCACCTGTTCTCCTCCCCACCCCCTTCCCCTATTTGCTCCCTCCCGAGTTTTGCGAAGTCCCACAGACAATCCCCTTGAATATCCCAAATCCCCATGTTCTTGTAAATAACATAAATAACTAATGTCCCCCCTTCCTCCTCCTTTCTCCTAGCTTTTATAACTGAGCAGACATCATATGGTATGGAATATCCCACTGGTTGCTTTGGGTCAGCTCTCCTGGCTATGTCCTATCCCAAGATCTTGCCTACCTCCGGCCTACTTGGGGAAGGGGGGGGGGGGGGGGGGGGGGGGCGGGGAGAGCGGGAAGGAAAGGATGTTGGAGAGACAGCCTTGATGCTGTGCGAGCGCTGCTCAGCAGTAACCAAAACACTGGTGTGTTATCAACATCTTTTTAGCTACCAAAACAAGCACAGCACTGTGAGGGCTTCTGTGCGGCTCAGCCAGACCTAATACAAAAATGCTTACGTATATAGAAGCATATAGCAATCATAATAACAGAAAATACAGCTGGCATATATGCATCAGAGTAGTTTAGAAATAGGATGAGATATGAACACTACCTCCTAATGTACAGAGTGACCTATAAACAAGAGAATACATTTTGCAGTCAAAATTATTAACTTTGTAATAATCCCTTTCTTTCCTCATGTGTGATGAAAACATTGTCTTGGAAATAACAATGTATATGGGAAATAGATCTTAGACAACAGAGTTATGGAAAATTTTCTGTTCTGAATAACCTGATAAATGAAAAATTGTGTTAGGCTAATAACATAGATGTCTTTTTCTTTCTGAGTTGCTGCCCTCTGATTTTAATTCAATTTCTTGTGAATATTTTGTATATTGAGCTGAAAAATCTTGTACATTACATTTTGCTCAGTACAGGGAAACATTTTCTTTTCTTTGCAGAGCTTCAGCTGTTGAAATTCATTATTTGCAACCCAAAGTTCCATAGTTTTTTTGACTGATGCCTTCTACTCTGCTGCAGTTCCTTGAATATGTCTGCTACACTGTTTTTCACTATCGCTAATTTTCCAGACTTTCTTGCCTTTTGCATATCTGTCTTTTTGTTCTCTCTCTTCTACTGTTTTGCAATTTCACAGCTAACTCTCATTTTGTTATCATCTCCTGCATATATTCTTCCAGTCTCCATAGGTAACCATATTGTTAGCATAACCAGTTACCTCTATTTTTGTAATTTAACCAAAATAATACTGAAACAGGACTGAAAATTGAAATTATTTTATGATTTTTAGTATTTATTCCTCTTCTTTAATTAGCATCTTAAATACCACTATGCAAGCATTTATACTTGCAAAACAGGAATTTATGCTTTAAATTATTATTATTATTATTTAGTGAAGCCTTATATTGTGTATGTAGTAATTATAATAACCGAAGTAATACAGTTGGAAAGTCCTAGCGGTTGCCAAATATTATAAGGCTGGGGACAAAAGTAGAATCATCTTTCCCCGGCCAAATGTTGCATTTCCACATCCCCAGGTCCAGCCAAGCAGTTGGGGCAAGCAGAGTCTTAACACACACTCACACACACACTCACACACACTGCAATAGCACAGCTTACCACAAAGTTAACACAGGCAGAGAACACCACCTTTACAGACATCTACAGAAACAGAAACAGCACAGATGCTCTAGTCCTGTTCTTCCTCTCCAGATGCTCAGGACTAAAATCTACTCTAACACTCCAACACACACACACATGCACACACGCATGCACACGTACACATTTCTCCAGGAGTCAGTCTTTGACATGCAGTCTATCTAGTACTTGGCCCTAGGTACCTCCTCTTCCAGTTGCTGTCACCTGGATCTTCATGCTGTGGGTATTTCATGGTCCTACTTCAGCATCTGGTGCTCAGACCTCCTTTCCTACTTGCTGGATTCTCCATCTTGAGGTTCGTGAATGTTAATACACACTTGGAATACACAGGGCACCCACACAGAAGAGAGCTAGGACTAGGATTTGTAAAGCAAAAGGGACAGTCTGCACTGACCGGATGCAGGGCTCTCCCTCAAGTGAACTGACCAGTAGCTGTGTACACACATTTTATTCATTTTATGCTCTTTTCCCTGTTTTTCCAAACTTGTTCCTCTGTGACACACCTTTTTCCCTCTCTTTCCTTGCCTTTGGTCCTTCTCCTAAACATTCCATAATAAGATTCAGTCAATCCCCAAATGCACTTCCCTCCTGCATCCCATAAGAAATCCTGTTTCTCTTTAGATGTTAACCCCATTCAGTCTGGCCTGGGTTCTGGGGAGATTTTTTTTGGTTGACTTCTTGGTGGGTTACTTACAAAGAGATAACAGTTTACCTTTGACTTAGAAGCAGCTAAGTCAGCGTGCCCTAATTTTCACTGATGAAGTTTTAGCTAATAAAGTTCTTAGGGTTCAACCACCTGTGGTTGCTTCTCTGATGCTCGCTAGGTCCCTGGTTTTAATTTGTTTAGTGTTTTGTCAGATCCCCTAAGCAAGGCATTTGATATTTTCAGGAGTTCTGAAGCATGTAAGTCTCCAGGATACTTTGAAGATGTTGGCCACTAAACTGAAGTATCAGGTGGTATTTTGAAGCTTACATAAAACTGTCTTCCACAGAATTGTTTCAGTATAGGCAGTGAAAGCAGAAGATAGCACTATAGCATCAGATTATTTTTTTTTTTTCTATGCATGTGCTTGAAATGACAGATAGCACAATGTTGCTGTATTACTACCAAAGTACTGTAATGGACCAATCATTATTTCAACAATAAGCCTGTTGCTAATGGAGTTTCTGGCAGGCAGCAATATAAAACACCAACTGTTTTGTTTATTTAAAAGGGCATACTAACCAAGTTTCAAGAAGTGGAAAGTAAGGCTTGTGATGTTTGATAGCATTAATAAAATAACATGTTTTCCACTCTTTCTGCAGTCAAGAAATATCGTAACAACATTTTAAAAGCTTGCATTTACTTCAGGTTCTTCAGAGTGTGAGGACTTGAATACTCTCTAACAGCAAGTCTGGGGCAGAACACAGAAACTTGTACAAAAATTTTTTTTGGTCAATAACATGACAAATCATTTTAATCTTCCTCCATACTCTTTCTCTTTTATTTTAAAATGAGCTTTCAGCCACATGCTAGAATTAATATTGATAGATTCCTAAAGTTTCCTTTGGTCTCAACTGTGCTGACAACTTTCTTCTCTGTCATCCTAAATTAGCCCATGCCATTTCTACTTTTAACTGCCAGTTGTGCTTCCAGGGTTGCAGACATAGTGCAGTGATATACTTGGATTGATAATGGTCAGAACCTGAAAATCAAAAACATCAAGTTCAAAGTCTGAGGACAAAGCATAACCAAAACAAATATGTAAAGCATAAAGGGGGACTAAGAAAAAAAAAAAATAAAAACAAAATACTTAATTTTATTACCCACCTGACAAATATTCCCTATTGGAGAGTTCACTGACAGGAACACCCCCTCCACTTACAGGACTTACAGGAGCATGCATTTTACAAAAGAGTTTTCCTTAATTATAAGTGTAGAGATTTGCATGTCTGAATCTGAATTCTTTTCCTGAAGTCAGAAGTGGATTGTGACTAAAATATACACTGGTGCCACAGTTTTAATAAGGGGAGAAAAAAGAAGTTAAAATGTGTAAACAATTCAAATCGGAACCAATAAAATATAAACAGCAATTATTAGCAATCTGGTAGTACACATGGCTCTTGTTTTACTGTTGGTTTTCTCCAAGGTGGCCTGTACTGGTTGTTATATCCCAAATATACTCATCTATTAAAGCTTTCTTTTCACTTGTCATGCTTTAGCCCCAGCCAGCAACTAAGCCCCACGCAGCCACTTGCTCACTTCCACCCAGTGGGATAGGGGAGATAATCAGAAAAGTAAAATGCGAGAAAGCCCATGGGTTGAGATAACGACAGTTTAATAGGTAAAGCAAAAGCCACGTATGCAAGCAAAGCAAAACAAGGAATTCCTTCATTACTGCCCATCTGTTGTGGACGGAGTAATACACTTCACTTGTAAGAGTGAAGCAACAACATACATTATTGCTATAAAAGAGTGACTTAACAAAGTTCTACGGTAAATGCAACAGCAGTTTAACAAGATTAGATGGCAGGGTACACTTGATTATTTACTGCATAGAAAACAGGGTCAAACAAAACTGTCAGGGAGATCCTCCCATTGAGTCATGAGGTTCAGAAAGGAAACTTGCGTTCTAAAGTCCTTCTCAGAAAGGAGTCTGGGTACAGCTGGACCCAATCCCAGTCCTAGACTTGGTCAATAGTTTATGTCAAAAGGATTATAAGTGGCCAGGTAATACTTAAATCACTTAGCTAAGATTTCAAAATTTAGCATGCTATTAATCATTTACCCAGGATGTGTTGCCTCAAGGAATCTCCCAACCTTGAGGACTAACCTTGAGAGGTGCCCCTACTCAAGGGGAGATCCTGGCATGCAGTCCACTGCCACGCAGGAATGCTCAATGGGCTCTGGGATGTCCACTATTTATAAACTAAAATGATTGCCTTATAGTCATACTTGCATACTTGCAAGACATTTAGGTCACCTCTCCTCTCCTCTCCTCTCCTCTCCTCTCCTCTCCTCTCCTCTCCTCTCCTCTCCTCTCCTCTCCTCTCCTCTCCTCTCCTCTCCTCTCCTCATTTCCTATGTCCCCTTCAGTTACTTTGCCTTAGATCCCAATTAGTCTCATCATTCACCTGCAACCTTAACGTATGATCTCTAAAGACACTTACATATTTTTTTTAAGAATGAATTTAAACAGAAATACGAAGCACCCATAAGCATCACTTCCAGTAGTTATCCAGTAAACAGGGAATAATGTACCAACACAGAAAGAGATTTAAAACCCCATTGATAAATTGAGTGCTAATGGATTGGCAGGAGCAGGATCTGAGAAGAAGTAGCTCCAAAGGAAGATCACACAACATCCCCTAAACACATCTGTGGGATAACCCAGAGCTCAACACAGTGTTGGTCCCAGAAGAATGAATGATGTGGAACACAGCATCTATTTTTAAGGTGTCCCCTACAATAACTTTAAGAATTATAGCTGTCATTTGTACAAAGAAAATTAATACATAATAAGATAAACAATTATTAAAAAGATTGTCAAATATCACACAAAAATGTTTCTATAGATTGAACTAACAGAATTTGAAGGGGTCAAGAAAATTGTGGGTGAAGGTAACATGCTTGTTATATATATGACATATTTGAATCCACAAATATTTATTTATTTATTTATTTATTACCAGAACTATTAAAGCAATAATGAATCGCTGCATTAAGAGGTATGGTTTTCTTTTATAGTAGCAGCTGGTCAAGACAGGAAAAAAAGTACAGAAGTGGTCTGTTACCAAGAGTGGGCAGGGATCATCACGATAAAATGGAACAACACAGTAAATGTCACAGACTTTTTTAGGATAGCTGTATCTAAAGATGATTGAGAAATAAAGTTCAGTGTTAGGTTAAGTACAAAAGAATGCACCTCTGACTATTCATACGCAGTGTGATCAGCTTTTACTACTTGAGAAAGAGGTCCATAAGCCATTGCAGACAGAGCACTGACTACAACAGTTGAATGTTCAACAATTAGGAGAGGGAAAGAGGAAAAAAGGCGATATAAGAATGGAATAGAGAACAAAAAGAAAACATGATCATGCCACTTACCATTCACTGTGTTACCTTGTGTTACTGTGTCCCAGGAGGATGTAGTGTGGAACTGATGATCTTACAAAGGTAGACAAGATACAGTGAGGTGTTTGCTGCTCGGAAATGGGGATTTGTGGAAATACGGTAAGCACTTCTATAATCATATGTGTAAAAAGTTTACAGGAAATACTAATTTTCTAATTATAAAATACATGAAGTAGAAGGAAACAAATTGTTAGGCAGATTTTGGGGTGGTTTTTAGAGAAACAAAGGTTATTTAATCTAAGGCATACCTAGTTCATGACAATTGTTACTGGACTCTGTGAAGATGCAAAATAGAAAGAGGTTCTCAGGATTATGAAAATTAGCAGAGGGTTGGTTTAGGGCTCCAAAACATTTATTAATCTGTGATTATGCTCAATATTAACATTAAATTTGTCTTTTTGGACTCTAACAAAGGACAGAGTAATTTTCCATAAAAAATCTTCCCCTTCCCTAAAAAAAGTTTGATCACCAATATGCCATATACACACAGATATTTTAGAGGATGCACTATTATGCATTACTATGCACACACTCAAACAGCATATCTAGTACTACTCCCAGATTGGAACTGTATGTTAATTCCTAGATTGGAAGATATTTTATTAAATTTAAAATAATTCTAACTTAATTAGCAAAGACAAACACTAGAAAGTACAACTGCAATTGATGGATTAAAGACATAATCAGAAATTTATCCTTGCTACAAATTAGATGTAAAAGTATTTAGGGGATTGGCAGCAGTAGTACATTTGCCACCTTGCTCCTGGTTCAGAGATTAAAGTCCTGGCAGAAAAGAAGTTCAGCATGCAGTCAAATCTGTGATTAGGCTGTTATTTTCTTCCCATACAGCTGTATGACTGACAGCAGCCATCTAGATCTCTAAAATATCACCCTTGACAAAAAGAAGACGGGATTTCTTCTCCATTACAAGTCCAACCTTATTCAAAATGGTGTCTTAAACTAAAAATTACATTTTTCCTTCTCAGAAACCTGTAATGCAGACCTTGCGGGCAGCTAAAAGAAATGTTCTCTCTGACTCATTAGCATCATTCTAGAAAGATTGAAGACTGTTACATAAAATTTACAGAAATATTCATGTCACCTAAAATTTCTTGCCATGGCAGAGTCAGTCTATTCAGTCAGAGATTTATCATAGGAAAATTAGAAAGATTGTCAATGTCATAAATGAAAAAAAAATGCAGCATCTTAGATTTATCAAAGGGAGGGCACTATAATTTTTTTTTTTTTCTGGTTTAAATGTCTAGTAGTCCTCACACCAGCAAAAGAGTGACATAGTTATATTCTATATGCTGAAAAATACTATCACTGTTATGCTACTTTTTTTCCTAAGTCTTGTCCACTGAAATCCTTTTCAAATCTTCAGAATCTTCCTGAATGTCCTTATGTCTTCACTGAATTTTCTCAGGAGACCCTAACTCCATCCAGTGTTCATGAGCTTATCTAGTTTTTTAAACTCTTTCATAACGATGCTTTGTTTAGTTCCTGATGATGTACTTGATTGTGGAATTACTTTATAATCTTGAAATTATTCTTCAAAACTCTTGACTAGCTTCAGTGCTATCACATGTGAGACCATTTCCCAGTCCCTCAGTCCATGGCCCATACTGCCAACAGGAACTGTGGTAATGGGATTCAGACCAAAATTCAACCAAAACCTGCATACAGTGAAATACTCAGCATGTTTTATTAAGAGATCCTTCCTTCAAAAGAAATACTTGAGACAGAATCTCTTCAGACTCTAATGGAAGGTAGGCTTTTCTGTAAAATGAATCAAGTAAGTCCTGAAACATAAGTGATGAACACTTCTTATATTTCAGGTCTATGTCCATGCTTAACAACTGCTTTAGAAATCCATGAAAGAAAAAAAAAAAAAAAAAAAAAAAAAAAAGAAACAAGCTGGGTTGGAGTTCACAACTTCTTAAATTGTAAAATGGTTGTGAAGCATAAAAAGCAAGAACAAAACCCAAAAGAACACCTTTCCTTTTCTTCTCTATACTGTTAGGATAACAATTACTGAGATCAGAAAAAAACCCAAATTAGTAATTATACAAGTACCTTAATGGTGCATATAGAGGCCAAACAGAGATAAAGATGGGCAAACTTTATTTGTGGCCCAGCAGCTGGATAGAAGTGCCAAGAATTACTAACAGAACTAAACTCTTTGTCTTCTTCCTCTGTCTCTAATTGGCAATGGAAGATTTTTCCATGAGAGGTTGCCTTCCTGACTTGCAGGTTTTGTGAATTTGATACTTCAGTATCTAATTCTCCATTGGCATTCTGTAACCGTTCAACTGAGGAATCCACAATGCAGTAGGCCACAAAGATAGTTATTTAATAAGTATTTGAACACATAAATAATTTTGAGGATTCAGGTCTAATGAGCTTGCTGCAAGTCACCAGGACATTTGTGGGAGAGGTGATAGATGACTTCAGCTGTATAATTCATCATTTAGGCCAAGATGAAAAGATTTTCTGTGTCATTTCATGCACAGAATAATAAGAAAATGATGAACAGTATCATAGAATGGTTTATACTAGAAGAGACTTTCAAATATCATCTAGTCCAACACCCCCACCCCCCACCCTGCCATAGGCAGGGACACCTTCCACTGGACCAGGCTGCTCAAAGCCCCATCCAGCCTGGTCTTGAACACTTCCAGGGATGGGGCATCTACAGCTTCTCTGGGCAACCTGTTCCTGTGTCTCGCCAACTTCACAGTAAAGAATTTCTTCCTTGTATCTAATCTAAGTTTAAATTCTTTTGGTTTTAAACCATTGCCCCTTGTCCTGTCATTATGGACCCTGGTAAAATGTCCCCATCTTTCTTATAAACCCCCTTTAAATACTGAAAGGCTGCAATAAGGTCTCCCCAGAGCCTTCTCTTCAGGCTGAACAACCCTAACTCTCTCAGTCTTTCCTCTAGGAGAGGTGTTCCACCTCTGATCATTTTTGTGGCCCTTCTCTGGGCCTGCTCTAAGACATCCATGTCTGTCTTGTGCTGGGGGCTCCAGAGCTGGGTGCAGTACTCCAGGTGGGGGTCTCATCAGAGGTGAGTAGAGGGGAAGAATCACCTCCCTTCACCTGCTGGCCGCACTTTTTCTATGTTATGGTCCAATGTAAGAATAAAAGATCTTGATGGAAAGAGTATCAATGAGAGTTAGATTGGGTAGCTTTCAGTTCAGAAGGCCTTAATGTTGATGTTACTGGCCTCACCACAAAGTGAAAGAAGCTTATGTCATACAAAAGGAACCAGAACTGATTAGAAATCTCTAACAGGATTAAGATGTTAAATGAAATAAAGTAAAAGCACAATAAAAGCAATTGAATCCACTGTAGTCAATTTATATTTGCTATATCATTTTAGAATCTTTATTCAACATGAAAGAAGGAATCATCTGCTTAATAAGTAAGTTGCACTACTAAATGAGAGCCAGCAATCAATTAGAGGTCTAAAAGAATCATAAACAATTTGACAAAGTTTTGGATATTTTAATTGCTTGTGCTTCTCATTTATAATCAGTTTCAAACATAATTTCTCTTTTTCCAAGTGTCTGAACACTGTACATTCTCCTGGGAAATCTGAAGCCAAATTAAATTTTCAATTATAAATAGAAACATCTGTTTCAGAAACACTTAAATTATATGATAACAAAAGACTTAGGATTGATTGTTCATGTATTTTTTGTGTCTAAAAACACAAAGAAGATATTCTTTACAAGCTTTCCCCCATCATATCCAGCAAATAACTTTGCATATTAATTGATTCTTGTATGCTGAAAATAAAATGGCAAGTAAAAGTGATATTTTCAAATACAAACATGACTCGCTGTAAATATTCCAAGCACAATAAGATGCCAGCTACCTAGTTTCATTCCTCCTAGGGAACATTATTTAACATATATACCTAGTATTAAACAGCTGTATCATCAAAAAAGTTTGGTTTGGAAAAGAAGTCATAAGGCTTGGTTTTAAAATAGAATAGGCAAAATAACTTGTGCAGCATCAAGCCAGTTTATGGAGAAAAGGAAATAAAAAATTTGTATGTTAGAAGACAAAATGTGGAGGGGCAGTCAGAATAAACGTTATTCAGTGCTTGGCTACAGTAACAGCAGGAAATCAGCGTCTTTCCAGTTCTCTTGTTTTATTTAACATTTTCCAGTTTTTACCTAAAATTCAGATATGATGCATAACTTTTTTTTGAATGAGAATAGCATGGCCAAGAATGGCTAGGTGTCGAAAAATACGAACTGCCTGGAGCTGACTTATACATTTTTCTTTCATGGGTAGTTCCAAGTTGCAAAGTAGCATCATATGGATGAAGAGGTTCTTTTAGCAAAGCTTTGTTGTGCTATGTGAGATTTAGCAAAAGAAATCCTAGTCTGTTACTGATCCACTAGGATTCAACAGATAACAACAAAAAAAGGAGGTGATGGGAATGAAAGAAAATAATTACAGTTTAAAGATACAAAATTCTCACAGATGCAATTTTCTAAAAGTGGACACCTTGTGGTCAGTACTGTGTCCAACCACAATGATGTGCAAAGTAGACATCACATAGTGCACTGAAGTAAGAAGTTTGAAATTTTGTATCCAGGTACAAATAATCTGTTTGCCTATGACTTACTGGAGTCTGTGTACCACACTCCCCTACATACTGTAACAGAACCTGACCACTCTAGTTTTTTATAGTTCTGTAGATTATGACTACAAATGGATGAAATTTAAGGTCTGAGGTTTATTTGAAAAGTAGTGTAGCATTACATTAACTAAATGATGACTTCCTTAATTATTCCTGAATATAATAAAAAGGCCTGGAGGCACATGAAGTCTAAAAATTAAGAATAAAAGATGACACTTTTTACTTTTTTCAAATGTAAAGGAGTAAAGAAGTACATGGCATTCTGAAATTTACTTAAAACTAAACAAAACTTATGAAAAGCATAACATTTGAAGAATTAATTAACCCCTCTGTGCATAAAGTAATATATTTTGTTCAAAGTGAAGCAAAGTGAAGAAGATAGTTTCTTTCATTCTGGCAATGGGAAAAACAAACAAGCTATTTAAACAACACAAGTTGTAGCATTGCATCTGCAGTGCAATCTGTTCAAGACATTTTTAATATATTTTTTTTTTAAAATTTAAGTCTAAAATACACCATTTGTGGTAGGTAACTTGCATTTTAAAAAATTACATATGAAAATGTTTTTTGCAGAGATATAACCAAAAGACTTATGTCAAGATTCTCAAACATTGCGTAGTACAGCGTGGGCCCAAAAATGCTTCTGGCTGTCAATAAATAGCTTCTGCTTCTCAGCATCCCTGTAGCCCTCATTTGGTGTTTGAGGTCATGTGAGAAACATGAAGCCAGATCTCTTCTTGTTCATATGATAATGGTAATGAATATATACATTACATGTTGCTGTGCATCCCATTATGTGATTGTGAACTTCTAATTTAGCAGGAATACCTGCACTTTAGGTATGTGATTTTGATGTGCTTTGCATTGCATTACAAGAGCAAGCCACTAAGCTCTAATTTACCCTGCCAGTTCACTGACTATGCTGAGACACAAGTTCTGCCATAATACATACTAAAAACATGGAATAGTATTGCCACCAATACCATAATTTAATGCCGAGTGAGAAAGTGTCATTATCAGTGGCATAGAAGAGTGCTTGTATGGATAGTGGCATTAGCAGGCAGCTAGGAAAATACTGGCTGCAAAACTTTTCAGAACGGCTTTTACATATACAGAAAGTGTATTTAACCACATCCTACGTTCAAGCATAAGACAGACGCAAATCCTTTTCCACTTCTTTTTTTTTTTCCAGGACAAGAGGATACCTTCATTTAGATACAGATGAAACAGTCACAGCTCCTGCTAAAACTTCCTAAGATCATGTTTGAGAATGTATTTATATACAGATATTACCATGGCATGTTGTTAGCATAGCATGCTCTTTTCCTATGAGCTATGAAGGCCTGTGTAGTCATGGAGGGTGGATTACTTGTGGATTCCTGTCTGACAGTGCCTACCATTTGCCATATTGAGTGTGTAGGGTTATACAAGGTCCTGTGAGTCTGAAAACATATGCTCCAGATAGTCCTGTTGCTGTGATTATGGGCTTTAAGTCTGCATAATTAGCATGCTCTTGAATAAAATCTTGTGCTATGTTTATGAGACAGAAAGCTACAGCCATAATTGCCTTGTATTATCCTTTAGCAATATCTATACACCAAGTTCGGAGCCCTAGCCATGCCTGAATAATGGAAGATAATACTAAAATAATTAGCCCCCTGATCTTGCATTAAACAGCATAACTTGAAAGCAGCTCATGATCTACTCCTTTCCTCACATGTATTCCAGTAACTAACAAATCAAAATTAATGTAATTTTGGAAAAAAAATCAGATATCATCTTTCTGTTCATGACACCTTTGTAAAGGCGGTAGGTGAAGATTTGTAGCAGAGAAGAATGGCATCTCTGCAGGGTAATTACCCTCTCCTTTGCTGAAGAAGTGCTCTGTTTTCAAGTCTACATCAGTATTTCCTGCATTACCTACAGCGTTTGGAATGGTTTTACTCTTTCACTGTATTCTTTTTTATTTGTTATTTGTTGCCAGATCATATCAGAATGTTAATAAGGACAACAATGACAAAAACATGTTAAAAAAGAATGATTTTACTGTCATCATCCCTGTTAAGTTGTAACTAGTACTATGTCTGCATAATAAAAACAAGTAAATAAAACAGTCCAGGGACTTTCCTGCATTGCCAAGACTAGGTGGCATGATCTGGCTTGTGTCCATATGGCTAAGGTTTCTTCCCTCTCAAATCAGGGTGTCAGAACTCAAACTGCTTTTGAAAGAAGCCTGTGGCCTGTCCAGTTTCCTGGGCATTAACTTGTGCCCACACTGAAAAATGCTTGGAACAGTTTCCAGTTGGGTAAATGACTGGAGGTCTTTGTGGCTATTCCTAGCACACAATGCATGCCATATGTTAGGGCTTAATAAATGCTGGAAGAAAGCCTGAGGACTGAGTTGGGTAGAGGGACAGAGACCTCACATCATCTGGTTCTCATTGACTGCAGGAATGACTCCTTGGTTTTCTCAGAGATGGAATTATCCCTTTCCAGAAGGGATCCTGACAGTCATCTAGCATGGAAGCACTGTAAGCAATGAAGTAAGATAACAAAAAAATAAGGTCCAAGCTGACAATGCAGGAAAATCCACAAGTAAAAGTAGTTGAAGTCATATGTAGGGTGAAGACCTGATTCTTTTTTTTCATATTCTTGTGTTTCTGACTCAAAAGCAGTAAGCAAACTTGTGTTTAATGAATTGAAGTGTATAAATGGCCAACAAAATGCATCCAACTTCTTCCATGTTTGGGATTTAGTCAACATTTAAGGGTGATAAAAACACTGTGGCCTTAAACTTACAAAGGTTTCAGATGGACATTTCCATGATTGCAAACTGTTGTTCAGATCTCATAACTAATGCTTCTCTCAGCAATACATGAACACTGCTGTCCAAGATGCTTTATTCAAGCTCCTTTTTTATTCTTCTAAAAGAAATCTAGAAAGAGAAAATTGCTGTCCAGCTTCTGTTCAATCTTTTTGCCTATTTACTGCTAAACAATACTTCATAAAGATATGGAGGTTGGTTAGTCACCTTTGTAAAGTGTGGAGGTATCTACTCATGTACAAAAGTGATCCAGGCATTTCTTTTCCTTTTTTATCTACTTTCACTATTGATTATAAAATGTAATTTCATACCACCTTGAGACATTACCATGTTGCTTTACTGCCTAATTTCTTCCTCCCCCAATGTTCTAATTTTGCTGTAGTTAACAGATTGACTTCAGTCTAAGTCTCATTTTGAATGTACTGTGATACAGAGACAAGTCTTTCTGTGATATATATGCTCTCTTCCAGGAAGTGAACTGTGATCACAAAGCATCTCTGAAGTCAGGTTGCAACCAGACTCTTTCTGAGCACAGGTAGGCACTACAGTAGGTGATGACATCTGAACATTTCACAGTGCTGAGACCAAAGAAAATGTCCTCCTCTCATCTAGGTAAGCATTATCATTAAACCTTTGAACAGGCCTGAAAAGATGTGGGTGGAGGATGTAGATCTCTTTCCTTTCCTACTCTTCAACTAATTGAATATTACCAGAGACTTTCCTCTCTAGTGGAAGTTGCTGAGCAATATGAAAATGAATAATTATGACCCTATTCTGAGGCAGTTATGCTCTAAGCCATGAAACCCTTTATCACAGATGAGCACCCCACCTAGTATCCTTCCAGCCACCTCCTCCAGTCCTACATGGACAGCTCACATGCAGCAGCTCTCTTCCTTTTGCCACCTTTCTGAAGGAAGTACCCAGTCCCAGACCTTTTCTCTACTCCCTAGAGGCAGGGAAAAACCATGTGCAGGTAACGCTGTGGCCGTTCCCAGGAAGAGCAAGAGGAGTGGATGCACAGGATGATGTGAAGATTTGTTTCAAAAATACTTTCTTATTACTTTATTGTTATTATTAGAATTGTAATATCACTTTGGTTATTTATCAGACAATACGATTCTTCTTCTTACTAACATAGCAGGAAGTCTCAATCTCATTTTTATTTCATAATAAGTATCACTCTTGGAAAGACAGAGTATCTTGGAAAGGTGGTCTAAGCATAGTCAGTACTTTTCTAGTTTCTAGTTTTATGGAGGACCTGCAGTAACAATTCTGCAACCTCTCACTTTACTTTTTTGATAAGGCAGGATCACAGGACATGGACAAGACCACAGTTTGGGTGTAGGCCTGTCAGGAATCTCAAATGAACTAGATACTTCTCCAATTTGTCTCAGTTTCAATTTTGTGTTTTGGGTTTTTTTAAGACTGGGAAACATCAGCTCTTCCCTCATCTATAGACACCTTTTCAAAATGTCCTTTTTTCCCATTTTTTATCTTTTTTTCTAGGAATCACTGCAATTAAATATTTATTGTAGTATTATATCATTAAATAGGGGACTTTAATAAATACCTAAATTACTTAGCTAGTATATACCATAATTCAAAGACATTTGATTACTGAATTGCAAAATAAAAAAAAATGAAAAATCACAGATCCTCAAATACAATTTAAAAAAAAAAAGAAAGAAAAGAAAAAGAAAAAAAACCCAACAGAATCCAACCCAAAACCAGTTCACTAGTGGAATTTTACACACAGATAAGTCACATTCTGCAACATATTTTTTGAGACAAGATGCATAAAAGTACTGAAAACCCTTATCACTAAAACTGGCTAAATTATTTTTAACAAACAATAAATCCACCAAAAATAGACTACTGGGGAGGTTGAAATAGTATGTGATTTATTTAAACTAAAGTAGCTATTTATACCTTCATGAAACTGAAGAAAAAGCATAAATTGCACTGGAATTATATTTAAAAAAGGAGTTTGAATCTGTCCCTCTCTAAACATTTTTTGACCCCTTGATTCTCTAACTAATCATAATAAACCATAGTTATTAAGAACATTTAATTACGATACATCTGCCCATACAGTTAAATGCATTATACATCTAAGATTGCATTATGACTTAAATCTCTAATTTTTCCAACAAAATAGTGAAAAGCGCATGCATGATACACCACGGAAATCTATTGTTTCATCCTCACTTAAAACAAAACAAAGCAAAACAGAGCAAAAGTTACCTACCCAAGCTAAGGTTCATATATTGCATGAGAATTCTTACTCTTGGTAGGATTGCTTTTTTTTAGCAGGTAGGCTAAATCATTGGAGTATGAAGTCCTGAGACAAAGCATATTCTTACTTCACTTGAAAATGTTTGGAGACAATAAAATACTCCCAATTATGGTAGAGCACCACTTACATTGTAACACCTGGCAGTACCTTTTGACCTGTAATGGAGTACTTGTGTGAGTATATATGGAGTAAAAGATGATGAGCGAGCACATTTCACTGTGGAGCTACCTTCTCTAAGCAGAAATGAAAAGATAAATAGTGTTTGGTTACAAACCCTGCAGAATCAGGAGGATTGAACAGCCACAAATGAAGAATAAATTGGACTCCACAGCTACAGTCTCATGGGGTGAGGAGTCTGTCCATCCAGCTATGTCTCTACTGACATTTTAAACAGTTAAAATCAGATTCATATGAAGGTATTAAAACCAAGAATAACAGCAAAACCCTAAAAACATAACAGGGCAACACAGAGTAAGAAGGAAAATATAAAGTGAACACATTCTTACAAATAACTTAAAATCTATTAAGCAATGAAAATTTTTTAAAAAAAAATTCGTTTCAATCATAACACTGTACGTTGAAACTGAAGTTGGAGGCAAAACATGCACCAATATTTTCTTAAAAATTGAAGCTTGGCAGCTGTTATACTTTAAGAAAGCAGTGATAGAAATTAGATAGGTTATTTACTGCTGCTACTTACAGCTGAAAGATAAGAGTACCCTAAACAGGATTGTGAATACTATGTAACTATGATCATGAAGAGCCATCTAGTAACTGGAAATTCTTAAAGTACAGCAGAATTGTACACATGCTTTTCACCAAAGAAGGCTGAAGGTCCCTTTTTCACAGAAGATACTTGGCACAGTGAATGATAGAATGGGTTAGGAATTAAGTCAAAAGGATATTTTTATTTATGTGTACTACCCAAGAGTCTAGTACAAGTTTTAATACTGATAATCTACAATTAAGCTCCAGAAAGCATCTTCTTAACTTCACTAACTTGCATTTTATAACTTAAATCAACTTCTCTTTCTTTCTTTCTCTTTCTTTCTTCCTTTTTTTCTTTCTTTCTTTCTTTCTTTCTTTCTTTCTTTCTTTCTTTCTTTCTTTCTTTCTTTCTTTCTTTCTTTCTTTCTTTCTTTCTTTCTTTCTTTCTTTCTTTCTTTTTCTTTCTTTCTTTCTTTCTCTTTCTTTCTTTCTTTCTTTCTTTCTTTCTTTCTTTCTTTCTTTCTTTCTTTCTTTCTTTCTTTCTTTCTTTCTTTCTTTCTTTCTTTTTTCCCCCTTCATTTTATGTGAAAATCTTCACATATAAAGAAAATCTTTACTGCTTCATATCCAAGAGGACTAATTGGCCATATCCTTCTGCAATTGGGCAATGTCACATATGTAACATGAATTAGCAAAGTTGCAACTAAAGTCCAATGATCATCTGTAAATGATACAAACAACAAAAATATAAGATGAGATGTTCAGACTTCTTACATTTCATTATGTCGTTTCGGCAATGTAAAAAACCAAACAGTATCTCTGTAAAGGGTGGGAGTTTTAAACGCACTGGAGGGAATTGCGATACAGCCTCAAAGGGTGCAAAGATGGATTATTGCTGAGATGCTTTGGCTGCACAAAACTTCTTTTCATTTTCTGGAGATCCATCTCTTTGCACAAATAACATCAATGAGAAGCTGAGACCCACTCCCAAATTATAGCTTGTGCATTGTAAAAAACTCACCTGAGTCATTATCAGGAAGAGATTTAGAAGAAGCCACTACCCTTAGGCTGGATATGACCATCAACACTGGTCACACCAAATGGTCCTTTCCCAGTCAGAGAAAGCACCCTCTCCCCTCTGGTCCTCCTGACTGGAAAAGTGTGTTTGACATACATAGTATGGTCAGAGCAGTAGGGTGATTCTGTTGCCATAATTTCTATTGCAAGGATCAAGACCAGGACTGCTCAGTAGGCACATCATCATTTGATTTGCATTATTCCTTATCCCTTTTCCCTCTTCCTCCGCCCTCCCCTTTTATCACTCTTCTGCTTCACTTTCTCTCCCCCCAATCTCCTCCCAAATAACACACCAACAATTACTTTTCCCTCTTTGGTCTCAGTTTTGCTGCACCCATACCCAGATTTGCTAAGTCTCACACCACTACCTTGGCAGTCTTAGCCTTACATGGTTTTACTGAAAAGGTTAAACTGGTCTCTCCTGGTTCTGAAAGGCTCTGCACTCCAAAATGGAGCCCCTCACCATCCCCTCCAGTTACAGATTTTGTCCATATCTTGCACAATCCTTTCCTTTACCAGCGGTGCAATACAGACATTCTTCATGGCACTGTCTGTAGCTCTGCAATTCTGACATTATCAGACTTTGGGCCTGCAGCCCCTCTCCTCTCCTCTCCTCTCCTCTCCTCTCCTCTCCTCTCCTCTCCTCTCCTCTCCTCTCCTCTCCTCTCCTCTCCTCTCCTCTCCTCTCCTCTCCTCTCCTCTCCTCTCCTCTCCTCTCCTCTCCTCTCCTCTCCTCTCCTCTCCTCTCCTCTCCTCTCCTCTCCTCTCCTCTCCTCTCCTCTCCTCTCCTCTCCTCTCCTCTCCTCTCCTCTCCTCTCCTCTCCTCTCCTCTCCTCTCCTCTCCTCTCCTCTCCTCTCCTCTCCTCTCCTCTCCTCTCCTCTCTCCCCTCTCCTCTCCTCTCCTCTCCTCTCCTCTCCTCTCCTCTCCTCTCCTCTCCTCTCCTCTCCTCCTCTATTTCCTATGTCTCCTTCAGTTACAGTTTAACTCAAGAAAGAACCTAGTAATGGCCTAGTAATAACCTCTTGTCCTGGTTTCAACTGGGATAAGGTTAATTTTCTTCCTAGTAGCTGATACAGTGCTGTGCTTTGGATTTAGTATGAGAATAAGGTCGATAACACACTGATGTTTTAGCTGTTGCAGAGTAGCGCTCACCCTAAATCAAGGACTTTTCAGTTTCCCATGCTCTGCCAGTGATCAGCTGCACAAGGAGCTGGGAGGGGACACAGCCAGGGCAGCTGACACAGGCTAGCCAAAGGGATATTCCATAGCATAGAACGTCATATTTAGTATATATATTGGGGAAAAGTGTTCAGAGCCACTGATTGCTGCTCAGGGACTGTTTGGGCATCAGTCAGCTGGTGGTGAGCAATTGTGTTGTGATGTTGTTAAGAGATTGGAGAGTACAAGAAGTCTTGGAAGACCACAACTGTCTGGATGGCTGCACTGGCTTAGGAATTGCTTAGATATTTGACAGGTGGTAAGAAGAGCATACAAGAGGAGAATCACACTGTGTTTGCACTACGTTCCTCTGGCTAGGCAACGGTTATTGACTGCTTTTGGAGAGAAAGCGCTAAGCCAGGGGACCTTTGGGTCCCCTCTTGAGTTAACATTTTCAACATGAAGCCTGCAGCCATTTGATACACAAACAGTTATCAAGCAAAAACTGATTAAAAGCCAAACACAATAATCATGCAGTCATCCCCTATGGATGGCTATGCCCAGAGGCACTTTTTTCCTTCTTCAGCCATCTAATTCTGGGTGAAATTAACCATAAAGGTGATATCAACCTCTCCTTCTTAACTGGGCAGGTAGTCCTTTACATTCCTCTAAGATTTGTCTCACCTCCCTTGCAAAAATTCCATTTAAAAATAAATTAATTAAAATTGTTATTGACTTAAATATTTAGTACAAATGAAATAAGAAAATCATATTATCTATTAAACTGATACCTTCATATTGTGGATAACTTTAATATCAAACCTCTGCTTAACTAAATAAATTTATTCTTTTGAAATATCTATATCTTTTCTCAGCTTATTAATAATGTTGATTCCTGCCCTCGAAATGCACCACACATTGCCAATTAGCTTAGAAAATTTGTTGCTGTTCAGGCATGTGTAAACACAATAGCTGATTTCCCCACATGCCTGGTATCACTTTGTTTACATCTCTTTCATATTCACAGGCACATATATATACTCATGAACTATAAATAGTAGATATCAAGAAAAATGCTAGTTACAGTATTTTTAATATGATCTTAAATAATAGTGTTTATAATAATGAATGACAATTTCAATTCAATCCATCAAAAATACGTCATTGTAATAAACTGATTATTCTTTATTATGAAGAAATTGATATAGCACAATATAGAAAAATATATGGTATCACTATTATTAAATCTTCTTTAAATAACTTCTTTATACAGTGATCTGCACACAAAAAAAGCAGGGTTATATTTGGAAGTGATGTGGAATGTACAATGAATCACGCCCCCCTACAGCCATTTGAACCACATTACACAGAGACAGACACCTTTATGCTGAGAACCCCATCTGACCTACTTAAAACTCATTTAACAGGATGCAAAGGACTAAAAACGTGTCTAAAGTATCCTGACTTGAAAACTGACAACTAACATAGAACAGTTGATAGTCCTGCACCCTCTCCTTTTAGCTCACATTCTTTCTTTGGGTGGCCTTTAGAGCTGAATCAATGGGTGTATATTTTTACATCAAATATTACAAATGTAGATTTAAAATATAAGAACCATTAAGGCAAAAGGTTAGGGGTAATGAGTATTGCTAAGTGAGTATGAATATGACATTGTAGTGGAATTCCATTATTTTTTTTTGTGACTGGGGACAATAACAGCAAGATTATACTTCTAAATGCTGGGAACTCACACACAAGAGGAGCAGGCCTTCAGCTGAAACATTAAGTAATAGAATATGGGAGCTTTTAAAGTGAAATATTGATTTTCAAAACCTATAATTAGGTACTTTGATTTATTTTCTAGGGATAAACATTAAGGATATTTCTTTCCAGATTATGACATCAGTATATGGGTATGCTTTGAAAGTATAAATTAAAAGTTCTTCAACAAAGTGGTTTTCCCCTCATTACTTTGAAGCATCTATAAAAATAAGTACACATTTCACTAAAAAACCCAAATCTAAATAGAATACCTTTTTTTTACCTTTCTTTACACTTTTTTAAATCTTATGACTTTTAGCAATACGAAACATTGAAACTTTCACTTATGCCACTAATTTTTCATTTTGACAGTTTTTCATCATAAATCTGGCATGCATGGATTACAATTTTTCCTCTTAAAATGGGAGTGATAGCTTTTGAAGAAAGTTTAAATCAATCTGAATAGTTACAAAAGTAATTTAGATTTAGGCATCCAAACCAGAAAGAGAGACATACAAAAGTATCTTGCAAAGCATTAGAGACTGATGTCCTGGCTGGCACAAGAAGTTACATTTGTGAGACTTACAAAGATTATAAATTTTCTTTTGTAAAAAAGTGATGTAAGACAAATGACTGTCTGTAACATACATTCTGGAAAAGATGGATCCAGTTTGCCTGGCTCTTTTAAGGCTGATATTGCAGCTGTGATGAGCTGACAGCAGCAGCACAAGCAGAGTTTTAATTAACAGGAAGGGTGTGGGAGGGGGCATAAGGATTACAGAAGAATCCATTTGCTGGAAATTACAAATTCAAGCTATTACTGAAACAAGCCATTCTTACAGACATGCAGAATCTTTAAAACATGTAATTTTATCAGTATTTACTAGTCTTGTTTGCTTATTTGCTTTTAGCATGCTTTTTGTGATTCCCTTTTGGCAGAATGAGTGAATGTCAGCTTTCATTTTGAATTTCTGGCCCCTGTAATCAGTATAATACATATGAATAACCTACATTTCTCTGTCTTTCCTTCCTTGTTACTGAGACTGTTCTATTTTGTTTATATAAATGAATATTCATTAGGTCAGAGAAAGAGATTAACTTTATAGTTCACTGGTAATGGCATTCACTTTGAATATAAAAGATGCAGGTTCAAGACAGAGCAGGAAGACAAACTTCGGTCTCCAGTCTTCCTGGTGAGTCACATTTACACCTTTGGGTTAGTGATGGGTTAGGTTAGCCCTTGTTGCCCACCTATTTATATCCAAAATTTCATTTTGAGCTGGAAAACTTTTCAGAGAAAAATTGTGTTGGAATTTGAACACATATTGTGTAGACATCTAGGTTTTGATGTGATGCCCTATGTTACCAAAAATACACACTAAAAAATTCCTCGCCAACATTTTAATTCTTATCTCATCCTTTATTACTAGATCCTGTTACATCAAAAGGGTATGTTAACATCCTATAGAGTGTAGACCATATCTTATAGATTATTCCTGTAACAGCTTTTTAATTGGTACTCAACAAAAAGGAAAATACCATATGGAAAAAAAAATTGGGATTAAATGTTAATTAATTTTCTACAAAGAAATAGGACCACCTGAAGAAACATTTGCATGGTAGCCCAACTCATTCATTTATTTAGCCTGTAATGGTATATCTATGCTTTATCCCTTAACAGTATATCTATGCCATTTCTAGCACTCGTGACCCAGTTTTCTCCTAGCATTTGTTTGAAACCACCCATGAAATATCCCATTGTCATGCATACCAGTATATACTTTAGGAAGTACAAAACTTTGCTGAGATTATCTTTTATGAAAATATTGTTTTACACTTTCACATGAAAAATAATATCTATTTGCAGGGAAATTTTCTGGATGTCATTGTGAGGATTCTCAAAATTAGGGAGTTTGTTGTCACCCTTCTCACATTCCCCAGCAATACTCACTCCCCTAGCTTCTGAGAGAAACACAGCAAGACACACACTCATTTCTCGTATGTGCAATTTTCTTTTCTCCGACTTTTGGTAAATGCATACAGTTTATTGTATAGAGTTTTATTTAAGCTAAGACAGTGAGCTACCTTTATGTCCCTCCTGTAAAGTTGTTTTAAATTAAATTTCTCTTGAGTTCTGTATGCATTTTAATCTTGGGAGTGGTTGGTGTTGTTTGTTTATTTAATTAGAAAGAACAGAAAAACTACTGAAACATTATTCTATCAAGTTCTGCTGAAAATTAAAGAGAGTCAGGATCCTTTTACAGAATCTGATTTATTGATATTCTAGACTCATGAGTAAGCCCTGCAACATTTAAAATACTTGATATTCTTCTCTTTCTTTTGAAATGGCATTTTCAGTTTTACTGTGTAAGAGGATTTTAGTTTGTTGTGCATCAATGTTAAAGCTCAGAACACGAGCATGAAAATATAATTCCAGAAGATTTTATAGTTCAATTACCTTAGATGCCTGTTTTTTCCTACTCCTCTCAGAACTGATTTGTTCAAATATTTATGAGGTGATAGAATTATTATCTTAAGTGTAGAGGGAAACCCTACTCCTGGTTAGATAAGTATAGTTCCTATTACAGTTTATAAAAACTTTAATAGGATAAGAGAAAGGAAACATTATCATTCAAAAGTATGTGTTGTTTCAATCTCAAATACACAATCAAGATAATTCTTGACAGGTTAAATTTCTAAAAGCGCTCAGATCTCAGAGCTTCATCAGTCCTTCAAGAAAATTCTTAACCAGATCCAGTGCACATGTACATTATATGAAGATAGACATTTAGACAAAATATGAATGCCCGTATCTTATATAAAATTCTGTCCCATACCATTTTATCCAATGTGACAGAATTAGTACTTGCTCAATGTAGATGGTTATGTACTTTTTATTATTGGTTTCTTACATATTTGGCAATCACTGAAAATCAATAATTCTTGAATGGTCTGTAGAGGCACGTTTCAAAACTGCAGTATGTTTTATAAGGCATATAGTTTTCACAAAAAATATATCCAGTAAAAAATTTTCCTATCCTCAGTCTCTTTCAGGAGTTCTTCAGTTTTATTCTTTCCTTATGTAGTTATTTAACTAATATTAAGGTTTTTCCTTATGATCTGTTTGTATAAACAAATATACACCAGAAAAAATTGTGTACTCCAACGGGCAGTTATGCCATCATCCACCTCAAGCATCTTGCGATATCAGGGATTTTAAGTCCCATTCTTGAGAATGAATCACTAAGCATTGCTTACCAAATGTGAGTGAAACCTTCACAACAGCTTGAACACTTGTCCCAGCAACAGTAAATTTATCCTTAATGAGGAAAATACGCTTGATAAATTATTTATATGAATTGCTTTATTCCTTAAAGTCCATTTCTTTTTTGATATATTCATTAAAAGATTGACTCAGATTTTTACAATTCTCTTTTCTTGTTCATAGCTTTATTTTTCCATTTTTCTAATCAAAATAAGGTTTGCCTTTATTAATCAGTGACCTCAATTAACGGCCACAGGCAACATGCTGTCCATAAGAAACAATTACTTACAGGCAAAAGTTAAAATTTCTTAACTCAACCTTTAACATCAGTTAAAACTGAAGCCATCACAAAGAACCAAGTCTGAGTGACATTGCCTGCAGTGTGTTACCTTCTCAGTACTGTGCCCATTGGTCAACAGCAGCTGGGTGTTGAAACACAAAGTTGAATTTCTTCAGGTTTTCATATTAGAATACACGAAATGGTACTAATTGTCATACTATGTATGTCAAGTTGTGCTTATATGGACACTAAAATTCAGGGTAGAAAATGATGAAAAAAAAATCCATTGAATGTGTATTCAACAAATATCTTTTCACAGCTAGTTGTAATAACTTACTAGGCCCAAAACTTGAAAGAATGGCAAATGACTGATGAATACACTGGTAGAATAAAACAAATCTCTGCTGGAGTAAAGCAGGAGCAATTGCAAATAGGTTACCTTCCAGTCCTGTTCCATACATATTTGGTATGAATCGATACCTGTGTATCAACAATCTGAATTGAACCTTTGACCTGGATTTAATTTAATTGGAGTTTGGACACTGACTGGGATAAAGCCACCATCTCTGCAGATAATCTAAATCTGGGATGTGAATTAGAAGCATTCAACAGGTATTAAAAAGATTAAGAACAATAATACATACAATAAAACCAGAATGGAACCCACTCCCAGGCTGGCTTTAAATCTACTTACAGTCTTTATAGCAATTTAGTTGACCTTCTTTCCACAGCAACTAGTCAACTTAGAGAAGGAAGTCTCCAACTTGAGTAGATATGATCTGTCTTGATAGGTTTCCAGGGATGCCTGCTTCTCTCTTATTCAGTTTAGGAAGGTATGGCTGATGAACTGAACTGCTCTTTCTGTTTTGACAATCATATTTCAGGGTGACAGAACACATTAAGCTTCTAAATTAGGCCCACTCTGTTTGTACATGTATATATATATATATACATACACCAGTGTCCTCATGTATATAAGCATATATACAAATATTTATAAATATATATGTAAAAGGTATAAAATATACCTTTGTTAACATGTCATAATTAGCCTTTCAGCATATTAGATTTAACAGTACTCCTACCACTTGAAATTAAACAATTAACAGTGTTATATACATATGTCAATCCAAACTTAATTCTGTTCTTTCATCTCCTGATGATGCAGAATACCCTGGAAATATGGCAAATGGCCAATTATGGACAGACTATGGTGGCTTCTGGTTGCTAATGCAAACCTTGTGAGAACTTTTGAACAGGAGCAATCTATGTTAGCCCCAAACTCAAACACTTAGCCTACTTTATAGCAATAGTACCACATGTGTTATAATTTTCATCCCTTTCCCTTACACTGAGGATAATATTTAAAACTATAAATTCTTCTGTTCATCACTAGGCTACCCAGCCACCTCCCAATTTCTGTTAGAATGCAGCAGAAATTTATGGCCCCAGTACACTTCTTGTCTTGCTTTCCAGCATTACTCTGGGTTCCCCACAATGTGTCTTTCCCCCTGCTGCCTTCAATCACACCATTTCCTTGATCGAAAACTAAACCCAGAACAAAACAGAACTTGGGAGGGAAAACTACCTTATTTGACTGATATAGATAGATAGAGAGATAGATAGATGGATAGATAGATAGATAGATAGATAGATAGATAGATAGATAGATAGATAGATAGATACTCTCAGATACTGTAAATTTTGGGTTCAAATTCATTCTATTTGGAGAGGCTTGGAAGCATGTTTTCATTAGTTGGTTGGCGTTTTGTTGCATTTTGTTGCTGTTTTATTGTTGGGTTTAGGGTTTTTGCTTCTGTTTTTGCTCTGTGTATGTGAGCCAAAGGGCACTATCTCATTAATGACTTTCTCTGTGACCATAATTAGGGGTCACTAAGCCTATCGTGCAGTCCATGAGGGACAAAGGATTGCAAGACAATCTGAATGAATGTGTTAATATCTGATTAGATAGGAGTCTTGACCTTGATACAGAGAGGTGGTTTCATGCTCAACTATAGCAATATTGATACTTTACTGTAATTCTCTTGTAGAAATACACAGCATTTCAGAGTTTGAACTCAATAATCAGATGTGTTTGATCCCTATAAGTATATACCCACTACTACCACCTCTGAAGATCACTCACCAGTCAGCATTGTCAGAGTTTTATATACTTAATTGCAACAAACTCTGGCAAGTTCAGTCCATTATCATAAACTGTTTTAAACTTTAAATAGAATCTCATCCTTGCCAATTTAAATAAAAATAATAAAAAATAAAAATAAAAACAAAAATAAAAATAATTCCAGGATATTTTTCTAAATTATATTTAAAGTTTCTTTTTAAAAGACAGAAGGAAGATATTCAATTAATATAATTAGTAAGTTTTCCTGACATTTCTTCATATTTTCCTTCCTCAGAAAATGAACAGGTTGCTGAGTTTGTCATAGCCAAAGTAAAGCATTGCTCTATTCCCTCAGTTTTTGCAAAATTTTGAAGCTGTCACTATTTCCACAAAGAAAGTCATGTTGTTTTCTCCTATTTTCCAAAACAGTACAGGAAAATAATTAAAACAAAACCAGCAAAAGAATCTTTAAAATCTGTTCTCTATCAGCTACTCTAGTGATCAAGGAGATGGCTTTCTTCTACTGGAGAGTCATACCCTATAAGTAGTCATTTTTAATCAAGAATATGCCTCAGATCCTGACAGATGAGGCACTTCATATTTTTACGACAGTATTTTCTTAATATAAAATGATTAGGTACATACTGTATTGATTTTTGAGCCCTGCTATTGTAAAGATTTATGCACATGCTTCAAGCACTCCAAGTAGTCTCAATGACTTTGCTGGAAGTACTTAGAATGCATACAATTAAACACACAAGATCAATCTCTAGGATAATACATTGCTTTGTTTCACTCAGCTTTCAACACTGTTGTTGCTTTTGAGCTCTGCTAATATCTAAGACTTGATTCTCTTGCAGGTTTTCTTTTTCTCGAATTCTGCTATACATAGAACTTTTCTACAGCTAAGTTACCAATAAATAATCTGCTTTTACGAGTCTACGTATTTCTTCTATATTTCTATATTTCTTGGAATCTTCTTTATTCTTATTGATACAAAGAGAACACAAAGTCTAAGAAATCAACAGCATGAATACATACCACAGAGGCAGTCTGACTCCGAGTTTTTAAACTTTTGATGTCAGGCAAAGAAGCTACAAAATAATACTAATTTATTCTGTTTTCTTTTCTAACAGCCACTGGATTACACATGGCTAGGTTCCAAATGCTCAGTAACGTAGTACAGCAACAAACATGTTTGCTGTTTGTAATCAATGGAGAAGTTTACTTACCTTTAGTAGCAAAGCATATAGATGTATACATGCTCATATATTCAGATACATATTCATCATTATTTATTCAGCAGAAAACAGTATTGCAGTTACAAGATTTCAGTCATGCAACTTGAAATGCACTGTTTCAGCAGATAAGCATTGATGATTACTGAGATGTAGTAACATAAGTGCAATAGAAAAATAAATTATTGGTAGGTCTTATATTTCTCACTCTTACCAGATTTGGGAGAAAAAAATTGTACTCCTTTCTGAACAAGTCACTAAGTATTAAATCTAATGATTAAAGATTAAATTTTCTGACATCTTTCTGAACATCATTCTGTATTGAAGTCACTGGCTACAATCAATGAACATGAATTATTTATTTAAAGATGTAGATTTTGCAAAGTTGAATTTTAAAAAATCACAGAAGAACATGACTCTTTGTAGTACCTGCCTATATCTCAGGCGCTTATTTGCATGGTTGCCAGCTAACTGGCCATGCCGTGAAATGTGTTTTCTAGAGACTTATTGTGACACAGCAAGAAATAAACAGTCATCATCTTTGCCATTTCAGTCAGCTTGGTCACACAAAACATTTCAGTCCAACATTATATTCTCTTTAGTCAATCACATTACTTAGTCACCTCAAACACAAAGCACAATATAAATTCTGTGGAGTTAGGGAGGTGTACTGGAAAGAGTATAAAATAGATTATAAGATTTTTATATTCTAATTATTTATTGAAATATAAGACCATAATTAAGGAAGTATTGTGAACACTTGATATGGCTATGTATCAGAACTAAAATTTGCCATGACTTTTTCAGTTATAAGAGAGAGCAACAATATCTTAATGGACATTTTAAACCACTGGATAGCAATAATTATGAAGCTGTTTCTGAAATATCATATTTCCATATAGTTCTGGAGTTACTGTGCTTATCCATGGAGAATGTATTAAAAGAAAATTCATATTGAAGACTTTGCTTCCAAAAAGAGAAGAAATTTCTTTGTTGCTTGCAACAAAATCTTATCTTAGATATATCTTCATGTTTCCCTTTAAACCAGTAGAAACACTGCATGTGCTTAAAAGAGCCAACCTTGTGCCAGATTTAAGACTAAGGATTTGATTTTTGCATTTTTTAATGATGGTATTGCTGCAGCATCAGTTTTTATCAATTGTACATATACCCCTATTAAATTGTCCTCAGAAATAACAAATTATAAGACTAATCATACTGCTATCAAAGTCATCATTAAATCATTACCAACCTAGTTATGGGTAATACTAAGTCCAAAAAAGGAAGAAGCTTTCCTGGATTTTCCCTTTTTAAAAATGTATTTGTGTTTAATTTAGAAATAGCATTTCCTAAATTAAAGCCAAAAAGAGATCTCCTTTTCCTCCCAGATCAACATTAAAAAGAAGGTGCTATAGGTCATCACATATGCCTTTATAGTGCAAGGAAAAGATGACCCTCCTTCCGTGGTTTTAATGATCCACCTTTAACCATCACAAAAGCTAACAGGAGGGCAGATGACCTCATTAGCATAGTTCAAAATTTAAAGATTTTCTTTCACCAGTTAGTTTATATATTTGGAAGAAGCACAAATCCATTTTCATCATAAGAAACAAGTACGAAATGTAACTCAGAATGTTCTACTTCCAAAGTAAAGAGTCATGGTATCATGTAAGCTTAGAAAAAGTTTAAGAGGAGATCTTGTCCACTGCTCCTTGACCAACAAGGTCCCATGAGATTCCCAGGCATCACTAGCTTTAGAATTGGAAAGTTATTCCTTTGTCATCATCACCATTGTCTTTTCCTTCTTCTGCATAATTTGAGTTTCTCTCATTACATATTGATCCATACTTTTTTTTTTTTCATAGCAGCAGTAGACATCAGGAATAAGTAGTTAATTTGTGAATATCCAAAAACTGTTACGATGTTTCATTTCAAGCTCTTCTTCTTTAGGCTACCTAATACCATAGCCACCAATTTTCACTGATGTCCAGTCTGTTCATTCAGATGTATTTACAGGGAAAAGAAGTGTGAAATTTTGCATATATTTTTACTGAATTGCCTCTTAATCTTTGTTTCCAGCCCTTTTCTTACATCTGTCAAGACCTCTTTGTGTTGCACTCCAGTCCTCCACCATTGCTACTGTCCTTCCCAGTCTGCCTTTACGTAGAAATTTAGTGCAACAGAAAGCAAGTCAGAAATAAAG
Source organism: Falco peregrinus (assembly GCF_023634155.1). Taxonomy (NCBI): domain Eukaryota; kingdom Metazoa; phylum Chordata; class Aves; order Falconiformes; family Falconidae; genus Falco; species Falco peregrinus. The sequence goes on from NC_073724.1 coordinate 23,983,219, forward strand.
CCAGTAAAATGAGATCCAAGACAGAACCTTGAGTAGTATCACGCAATATATAATTTTGGTTTTATAGTGAGTGATTAGCAACTCTTCTCTGTTTCCCTCATTTGCTTATAAGGTTTAACACAGAATAGACCTGGAATTCAAAATATGTGATAACTGTTCTTTGTTTAAAACATTTGTTGCCTTGTCTTGGAAGGAAACTAAATTAATTTGGCATAATTTGTTCTTGACAAACCATGTTGGTATTACTTATCTCCTTGTTATTGCTATATACTTAAGAAATATTTTCCCAGTTGTCTGAAAAGAAGCCTTTTTGCCTGAATTTTCTAGTGTAATGGGATATGGCATGTGTCCCCAAACCTCGTTACTCACAATTTTCTCACTGCTTTATCATTTTACATTAATCACCACTAATGACAGATAGAAAGTAAAGCACAGGTAAAATCTGTGCTCAACTCACGGACCATTTAACATTACATTGAAACAATCTTATATATACTGCTTGTGTTATTGTTTTCCTAATAACATGTGGTGTTTCTTAGGAAAAGCTCCTTATTTTTATGTTTTATAACACATACCGTCTGTTGGTGCAGGGATTTGAAGTTAATTGGTTAACTGTTAGGAATGTTAGGTCATATACTGTCATATTAGGGATGGGGATTTATCTCACCTAATTACAGAATTTAAAAAATGTGGCAGCCAGGCTCCCTCTATAGGCACTGATGTGAGAGAGGCACTTCTCAAGAGACTCAGAACTTTCACATTTACACCTCAATTGCTCATCTCCACTGACTAGAGAAGTGATTTTTATATGTTATTTGATGAAAAGGTCAGAGAAATTAATGCCAAGATGTAATGTGAAAGGTAGTACTTAGCTAATACAAGATCTAATTGGTGATTGGAACTAGATGTACCATTTAGGCATTCCTAGCCTTCACGTGTCATTTTGAGGGAACTTGTAAGGCTTCAAAAAGTTTCATTAAACTCATAAAAATATTCTTTAACTTGCTAAAAATACAAATACCCTTGAAATAGAATGAAGAAAGTATTTTTTTGACAATTCATTATGAAAATCCAGTGGAGTTAATTTACAAAATATTCAGAAAACGGAAACAAAAATTCTCATTATTTATTGTAACTGCATGTGTATTTTCTGTACTCTGTGTCGAAAATTTGCTCTTAGGTCTGCAATTCAATTTTAATGTCCATTCATGTGTTTGCATTTTACATGATATGTCCCTACTTCAGAGAACTTTGACCTTGAAATGTCAATATTAGTAAACCACAAGGACTTAAATGTATATTTTTTATACAACACTGCTAAAACATTTGTCTGTGCTCCTTAGAGGGCTTCACAGTTATTTCATTACTTTGGAATGAAGGATTAAAATACCCTTCATCTTCTCCATGGCACTATTCATTTGTATTCAGTAATAATCTGCAGCAGTTCTGCGGGAATCATGCAGAATACACTTAATCATGATTTGTAATTGTCTCCAACACACTGTCATTTTGCATTCCAGAAACATACTGTTTCTGGAAAACAGAAAAATACTGTTCATAGACTTATGCATATGGGACAAGAAATAAGATTTCCTTTTAAGACAGTAGGTACAAGACAGCTGTTTACAGTGTAGTTTGATAGGGTTACCAGGATTGGCAATACGAGGAATTCTGTTAAAATTGATACTGTAGGACCATTTTTTAAAAATAAAAGTTTAGTGCATTTTGAACCTACTGCTTTAAAAATCTTCTTCCTAGGGGGGAGTCTTGAAATGCCCACCAGAATTTAAATCAAGATCCCTTTGGGATGCTGTGCCAGACAACTCTGTTCCTCTTCCTTGATGCATTTATTTTTGTAAAACTTGCAATATATTATTAATACATTATATAAAGCAAGAAAAGAGGAGAAAAGCTATTAAAACATTTATGCCACATGAAACTTACATATTAAGTATATAGAAGTATCAGAGTTCTGCTTACAGTGATTTTTTAAGGTTTTCCCACTAGAAGTTCGAGAGAAATCTTTTAACTAGTAGTCCTGCATTTGCATCAGCGTTTTATAGTAGCTTCAGTTACTGCTTTCCACTAGTTTTTGTAATATATACCAGTCTGTAGCCTTCATGATGTTACTTAGAGAATACAAATACAAATGCCAAGTATCTGATATGCACAAATAGAAATGCCCAAGTATCTGATATGCACAAGACCTGGTTTTGACATTTGTAACAGAAAATGCTTAAATCACATAGTCTTCAAAGTATACTTAGATGTATTTTATGCATTTTTACCAGTGTCGTGGTTTAACCCCAGCCGGCAACCAAGCACCACACAGCCACTTGCTTACACCCCAATAGTGGGATGGGGTATAAGATCGGAAGAGTAAAAGTGAGAAAACTTGAGGGCTGAGATAAAGACAGTTTAATAAGTAAAGCAAAAGCCTCACACACAAGCAAAGCAGAGCAAGGAATTCATTCACCACTTCCCATGGCCAGGCAGGTGTTCAGCCATCCCCAGGAAAGACAGGCTCCAGCACGTGTAATGGTCAATTGGGAAGACAAACACCAGAATGTTGGATGTCCCCCCCTTCCTTCTTCTTCCCCCAGCTTATATACTCAGCATGACATCATATGGTATGGAATACCTCTCTGGCTACTTGAATCAGGTGCCCTGGCTGTGTCCCCTCCAAGTTTCCCGTGCCCCTCCAGCCCTCTCGCTGGCAGGGCCCAGGAAACTGAAAAGTCCTTGACTTAGTATAAACATCACCCAGCAACAATTAAAACCGTCAGTGTCCTATCAACATTATTCTCACATCGTTGCCAAAAGACAGCACTGCACCAGCTACTAAGAAGAAAACTAACCCTACCCCAGATGAAACCAGGACAACCAGTTCTTTATTAAAAATTAAGGCAAAATTCACAGGAGAGGAAACAATCCCTCTAGTATGTGTTGTTGCAGATAATTGCTTTGGATGTTTTGGTTTATACATGTCTATTAAGGACTTGATTCTCTTGTTTTGTAGTTGTTTCCACCTGTGCAAAACAGGTATCAACTGCTGTCACTCTGACTAGAAATTACTTTGCACAGAGGCACACCAGAAGAAAGCAGGCATATATTACCAGTATGAGGTAAGTTGGATTACAGTGAAACCACTCCTGGAGTAAGAAAATGTTGGCTATGGATAAAGGTGTCATGATCTAGCTTATTCTGAATTCAGGTTCCTTTTTGTGCAGGTTTACATTTACTTTGTGCCATCAGATCTGTATATATGAGCCTGAGACTACAGGCAAGTCTGGACTACATTTTTATAAATGTTTCTAAATGTTTAGGAACACCTAATGGTGTTCCTAAAGCAGACATAGTACATCACGAGAATGTATTATCTATTTTCCCTTCAAAGACACTTTGACCCAGTGTTGTAGCCTTTACTCATAACCTTAAAGGGATCTTTGCCTTCATAAGGAGCGAAGAATCAGAGATAGTTATTTATTCTGGTCCATTTGGTCCAAGAAAAGATTAACTTTGCCTCTAAACTGACTTTCCTTTTTTTCTTTTTTTTTCTTTTTTTCTGAAAGAATGTTAATTGAAGGAAATTAAAAAAATAAGTAAATTACTTATTTACTGGTCTTAAATCCAGGCTGATACCTTGGAGGTTATGCAGTATCTTGTAACTAACAGGTTACAAAATTTGACTTGGAAAGCTGGTACCTGAATAAAAGTATGGATCTTCTGCTTGCCAAGAAAAGAAAAAATATTGTATATTAGCTAGACAACTATTTTACCAGCAATGTAGTTAATTTATAAATGTATATTTCATATCTATGACTTCTAAGTTATCTTTAAAAGCATCTACAACTTAGCAGGCGTAAAATTTATCTCTGCATGTGGTAATAAAACAAGAAGCTCACCTTAGTTAATGGCTACTCCCTCCCTGTTTCTGCAGAGGCTATCTGAAGACAGTGCTTATCTGAACATCTCTTTTCAAGAAGAGTACTTTTAGAAGGGTGGTTATCTATGATGTTGAACACACAAAACCATGGAGTTTTAATACAAAGAAGAGCAAAGAAAAAAATATCAGTTATAATAGAGTACAGTCAATGCTTGCTTGTTTAAAAGCACTAACTCTTATATGTGGAAGAAAAAGTGAAACATCAAACTCAAGAGCTTTTAAGGTTTCAAGAAAGAATAAATTACATGAGAAGGAGCATTTCATTATGTAAGTGAAGAGCGTATTACAGTTCTTGCATGAAAAAAGGGTTAGAACGTCACTAACATCTGGCTCCACAATTTTGTTGGATTTTTTGGTTTTTCCAGTAAAGAATTTTTCCATTTCATATTTGAGAAGCAAGGAGATGTAAGAAGTGAACTTATGATAAAGGCTGTAAGAGAAGGACGGTGAGTTATAACTCATTAACAATATAAAATGCATTCAGGCTCGTAACAGGATGATTCTATAACCAAGAAGTACTTTTGCCTGAATGCTCTCTCCTAAACAGCTCATGCGGTGTGAAGGAGAGTGTCTTTTTTTTGCTGGTCATTTTTGCAGAGTTTTAGGAAAAATACTGAAGCAAAGTTAATTCCAACCTTTTGACGGTGTCTAGGAGCTCATGCACAACACTTTTATTTATAAATCTTCCCAGCCCCTAGATGCCCTGATTACTTTTCAGCAACGTTGTTCCGTTGTTTTCACTGCAGCCATCGTTCAGGAATCTTTACTACCTGCATATCTTGGAAAACCAGAACAAATAAATTCTCTGCTTTCTTTATTTTCTACCTTACAAAAATAAACTTAAAATACATACTATTTAATGGGGCCTGTCTCCATGCAAGCTTTTCACTATCAAAACTCCCCAGGTTTAAAAATGTTTAAAAAAGTATGTCAGAGGTTTGGAATAAAAAAGGAATGGCATTGACTTCCTATTTTTCCTGAAATAAATAAATGAAACAATCTCTTTTTAAAAAGAGACTGATGTTACAGGCCTGCACATGTTTCTGTTTACAGTTAAATCTGTGCAATGAAACTGTTGATATTATCTAAGTTCACAATAAAGACCTGAGCTGAGATAACAGTTACAGAAAGTTGGAATCAGGAACTTTGAACAAGAGCTACTGGCCAAGACAGGTAGACGGAACTACAAATTGTATTGGTTGATCTAAATGGGGATGATATATAAGCAAAAGTTTTTCTTATTACTGTGGAAAATAATAATAAAAGGAAACATATCAGAATGGACTAAAGGTCTTTAAGATTTTTCATCCTGATTTTTACAATTAGATGCTTATGTTTACTAGACAAAGCTTCGGTATACAAATGAGGAACCAAATCCTTCAAAAGCCTTTCTCATACCCTTAAGAATCAGATTGCCTCACTCCAAACAATTGTTATAAGTCTTAAATCTAAATAGCTGCTTTTTTTCATATATCCTTGCATGCATTATAGATAATGTTTCTTGTAATTTTTTGTAAATGCAAAATACACAAACACAAAAAAACCCCCATGAAAATTACAATTGTTACTAGTTCCCTCCCTAAAAAAAAAATAGAATGAAAGAAAAATAAAAAGAAAAAAATTATAATTGAACTGCTTCATACAATTAGCAACTGGCTATTCTAAGTGACAGAAAACAGAATGAAAGCTGAATGAACGTAAGAGGCAGATGCTGATCTTTTAACTGATCTGCATACAATATTGTTCTACACTGATAGACTTATTGTGCAGAAATATAGCCTAGCTCTGAGAAATCTTGTGTGTCTGCACAGTACACACTAAAGCTGGATGGCCACATTAGCTAGAACATGCAGCAAAGTTAACAGAGTCTATTTCTTGTCAGAAATAATTGACCTGTGAAGGGTACTACAACAATTCAGCTGCCCTGCTGCTGTAGTGGGTTATTCAGAGGTATCTCTTTAATAGCACAGGTAACAGAGGCAGCTCACCGACACAGCAGTTTTTGCAGGAGTCTCTGGGTTCTTCTTCAGGAAGAGAAATGAGCTGATATGAACCTCATGAAGTTCAACAAGGGGAAGTGCAAAGTTCTACAACTGGGAAGGAACAACCCCATGACTAATGTATAGTGGGGGCCATCTAGCTGGAAAGCAGCTTGTCAGGAAAAGACCTGGGGGTCCTGGTGGACACCAAGTTGAACATGAGCCAGAAATGTGTCCTTGCTGCAAAGAAGGCAATGGTGTCCTGGTCTGCATTAGATAAAAGTACTGCCAGCAGGTCGAGGGAGGTGATTCTTCCCAGCACTGGTGATGCCACACCTGGAGTACTGTGTCCAGTTCTGGGCTGCCTGGTACAAGACAGACATGGACATGCTGGATAAAATCCAACAAAGGGCCACAAAGATGATTAAGGGACTGGAGCATCTCTCCTGTGAGGAAAGGCTCAGAGAACTGGGACTGTTTATCCTGGACAAGAGAAAGCTCAGGGGGGTTCTGATCCATATCTCCAAATACCTGAAGGGAGGGTGCAAAGAGGGGAGAGTCAGGCTCTTTTCAGTGGTGCCCAGTGGCAGGACCAGAGGCAATGGGCACAAACTGAAACTCAGGAGGTTCTGTCTGAACATAAGAAAATACTTTTTTACTGTGATGGTGACTGACCACTGGTGCAGGTTGCCCTGAGGTGCTGTGAAGTCTTCCTTCTTGGAGATATTTAAAAGCCATCTGGATATGGTCCTGGACAATCGGCTTTAGGTGACCCTGCTTGCATTGGACAGTTGGACCAGATGACCTCCAGAGGTCCCTTCCAACCTCAATAGTCTGTAACTTTGTGATTCTTTTAGGAAATCTAATTTGTAAACAAATGTATCATTTCAAGAGTTATCCCATGACATCCATTTAAACATATTAAAATGAAAACTTCTGATTGTTTCTGGTTTCTTTTCCAGAACTTCTGGGACTATGATTAAAGATTGAAGTTTGGTCTGGATTTATGAACATGAATGTAACCCACAGAAAAAAAAACTATCTATGTTTCCACATGCCATGAGAATTAAAATTCAAGCTTTATTTTCTGCATTCATTATTTATTTTTAAACATTGACTATTGTCTTGGCTAGCACAGCTCTTAGATGCAGAACGTTTTGCTATAGGATAAGTATAGTAATTTGCATCATACTTTCAAGTTCAAGATGATCCCATTTCACTACAGTAAGGACTGTTTTTGTGATTGTAAAAATATATGCCAAACATTTATTTGCTCAATTTTTTACAAAATATATCTAAATAGAACAAGCAGAAATCAAAGATTCAAAGAGATATTTATTGGCTTTTTTCAGATAAAGCACTCAAACTCTTGTACTTAATTTCATGAGACTCTCCTGTGATATTTGTCCCAATTTGCTCCTCTTTGTCTGTCTTCTAGTACCCATCTGTGTTCCATCTAACACAACAAGACAAGTCAGTTTGATTATAAAGATGAGATGTGAATTGGATCTCAAATAGAAAATCTTTCTTCATCCAGACCCTTTTCTAATGTAAAATGAATAAATATTATGCATGTTCATTAATAGAGGATGCTATTATTATAGCATTTATTTGTAATTTCATCAGAAAGATAGAAAATAGCCCGATCATATGATCACGTACATGAAATGTATGTGGTGTAACACAGGATCTTCCCCCCCCCCCCCCCATTTCCTACAGAATTTGTCTGTGGTAGGAAATCTACTTTGCCTGTGTTTTTATCGATGTAAAAAATCAGGCTATATTTCTGGCTCACTGGCTCTCTTCTTTTTCCTCAATCTACCTTTCTTTTCCTTCCTACGTCACCTTTTCTTGTCTGCTACTACCTAGTTTTTAGAACCATGTGATCCTTTACCCTTCAGTAATTGAGAAGGGCATGTGAAACACTGAAACCATCCCTTGTCATTGTACAAGAAAGCAAGCAAGTAAGCAAAGGGAAATATAACTATGGTATCAGTTTCCTTCTTTGATTACTGTAAAAAATCAGAAAAAATTAATAAATATAAACACCTGTAAAACTGAACATGAAAAATTAAACACCTCTGCTTTTTATTTCTTTCTGTAGTGTTCCAGGGAGGGGAACAGGTCTGCAGTATTAGCTCTACAGCTGTTTCCTCCATTTGCTTCCCATAAGACTCTGTAACACATTTTGTCTCATCAGTTTAACACGGTAGTCCACAACTGAATGCTCAGCACTTAGTTATACTTGTTTTTAAGCATTTTTCTAAGTGGTGCCTAGTGCTGATACACACTTTAGATCAACTGTGACATCTCTGCTTATGACTGCAGGGTCAAATTTGTGGCATGTGTAAAGCTTGAGCAATTGTGCCTTTTGACTGAATGCAGGGAAGAGTTACAAAGGTGAAATTCTATCTCCAAATTAGGTTTAAAGTGTGAGTCTATAATACAGCAGTGCTTTTATCCATTCAACCCTCTCACCCCTAAGAATCCTGTTGTTAGTCTGGCATGTGAATTGTGCAACAAAGCCTACCCTCCATTACATTACAGATCCCAAATTAAGCTCACATGACCTGAAAAGATGTGAGTCAGCTCTTTGCACCAAACAATGAAGTTCAAGCCATCCATGTACAATCTAATTATTCAGGATGTACAGGGCAACTCATCTGACTAAAGACATCTGTTGAGAGCTAGATTCTACTAACCAGGACTATTAGGTTACTTCTCCAGACTTAAATCTTTCTATCTAATCAAATGCCAAGAATATCTAGGGACCTACTTATAATATTAGTAATCATTTTATTAGTTTTGCTCCTTTTTTCATTCAAATTATATTTTCACTCACTACATATTTTGTATGATCCATTTTTTAACATGCTAATTCCTTTTAAGGAGATGTGGACACTGGAAAAAAAGTAGAGAAATATAAACAATAATAATTGCATGTGCATGTGTGGAACAACTTGCATAAAGGACAAAAAGCATATTATCCCCATAATCTCAGTGCTGATTTGGAAGTAAAAAATAAAGTTGACCTAATTTTCACAAAAGATTTTACAAGGAGATGGCTATTTTTAAAAACCAGTAGGACCAATAAGATGTGGTACTTGTGCTATAAGCATAACTAAAACTGTTTTTCATACATCAATAAAGCAAAATAAAGCACACAATTCTCTAATTCTCCTATTAGCACTGTCCAGCAGCAGGAGTTGAAAACCCTGTATTAGAGGTTTTCTGTGTTACCAGTGTTCTCCACAGGCACCTCAAAAATTCATGCACAAGAAATGTACCCACTCCCACCTTAGTTTCCCAGTTGCCAAGGTTTTTGAGGATGACACTATAAGGTGAGTACTCTAGCCACTGAATGCTGACAGTACCACCAGAAGATAGATTAAATAAAGGTTTCTGCTTACAAAAAACAGTGTAAAGCCATCTTCTTGTGCAGGTGAATGGGATTAAAAAGCCATCCAGTCATGTCAGTTTAAAGACTGATCTAAAATACCAGTTACTTACAACAGACTAGGCAGGAAAGTAACTTACTAGGATATGTCGTGTTGGCTTTTTTCCTGTAATTTAAAATATTTTAATTAAATAAGGTGTCAACCTTTCTTAGAAGACCAGCAAACTAAATAAGAATAAACTGAACTTTAGATGTATTGCAGTAGTGAGAACAATATAAAACACTAAAAAATGTTTTTTAAACTCTCAGGAAACATATTTAATTGCTACTGTTTTCCAATTGAAATTAGCAAATCTGTGTACTCAGGCCTACATTATTAATTTATAAGAATAATCTTTAGACTGTTTGAAACAGTGCTTGAATTTCCTTTGAGTGAGGAGCAGGTTAACTTAAGATCATTCAGGAATTCCTCAGTTGATTGTTCATATTTTAATGTCCATACATCTACTGACATCTTACAAGCAACAGTATACATGACAGGGAGCCAACACAATAACCCCCCGCAAACATTTTCAAGATATATTCTGTAGTCAGAAACTTTATATCAGTAATTCATACCTAGAAGAATTTATGTACCATGAAAATGAATAGAACTTCAGCTGAAATCAAATGTTAAGCCATCTGCAGAAGAAATGTGTAATTTCAGTGTTTCTATTGTTATTCAACAAGACTCAATGTACAGCCCACCAGCAACATTATGAAATTCAGCAGGGGCAAATGCCAAGCTCTGCAAACCCCAGGAAATTTTTCCCATTACAGGGAGAAAACAGCCCCTGCAACAACACTTTCTGGGGATGGAGAAGCCATGAAGCATCTCTGCGGGAAAGGTCCTGGGATGGAGGTGGACAGCAAGATGAACACAAGTCCATGGTGTGTCCTGGCAGCAAAGGCAGTCAACAATCTCCAGGCTGTATGAACAGTGGAGTAACCTGTAGGTTGAGGGAATAACTTGACTGCCTCCACATGGCACTCTTCAGACATCTAGATACAGAATACAGTTTCTCACAGTTTTTCCTGACAGGGAAGACATGGACAAACTGGCAGCAGCTCATCAGAGGCCCTCCAAGGTGGTGGGGGCTGGAGCACTTGTCCTGTGACAAGAGACTGGTGGAACTGGGCTGGGCCAGCCTGGAGAAGGAGGCCTCAGTGCACCTAACAGACCCCACAGCTGACACAAGGGTCATCAAGGAGGTGGAGCCAGGCTCCTCACAGAAGTTCAGGGAGAGAAAGAAAGAAACAACAGTTGTGTATTGAGACAAGACAATTTCAGACTGGATATAAGAAGAAACTTTTTCCTTGTGAGGACAGTAAGGCAGTGGTGCATGTTGCTCTGAAAGCTGTGGTATCTCTGTTCTTGGGGGATTTAAAATCACAACTGGACCAAGCTGTGAACAGCCTGGTCTTACCCCATAGCTGGCTCTGCTTTGGGCTGTGGGGTGCCCTAGAGATCTCCTGAGGTTCCTGTCAGATTCTTTTATCCTTTGGGACGATAGAAAACAAAGCACTGGAATTATTCTGTGATCCTGTATTGTGAGATAAAGAAAAATGGAACAGGGAACCACAGAGTCACTGGAGCTTAAAGACAGAATAAATAAGACTAGAAATAGGGTAAATGACATGCATAAATGGTTATTTTCATAACGTTAGAGAGAGAGAGACAGAAATGAATACAGATAATTACATTTAGAATTTTGCAATATATTTGAAGTACTCAGCACTCACCCAAAGAAATACTGCATATTTTCTAGTGTGAAATGTGCTCTATGATTGCAAAAAATTATCTTGTTTTCAATTTCAGTTCAAAGTTATGCATTGTACTCCCATATGGAGATGTGCCCAGTGTTGAAGGCGTTGTAAGAGTATATGATTTCTAAAAAATATTATTGTGTTTTATCTGGCACAGGTCCTCAACTTTAATTAGTTTTCCTCTGTCCTTTTTAGTTATCTAATTTTTGTAACTGAAATTTGAGCTACATGACTGTCTGAAGACCAGTGGACCACAACAGATCTGACCTTTTAAAAAATACAGTAGTTTATTGCATAAGAACCTGTGTCTTTTTAGCATGGAGGGGAACATAGCTTGGCAGGATATCAAGACTGATTGATCCTGGAAAGATTTTGGGTTTTCTTGTGAACAGTTGGATTGGTAACACAGACAGATGGATTGTTACTGTGAAGAGTTGGTATGTTGCTAGGGAGAGTTGGAATGGTATGCCAGACAGGTGTCAAATTTGTGAACTGGTGTTCAAAATAGATGTTGCACTATCTACATATATATATATATATGTATAGGTATGGACAATGGATGTGTATACATATATACATATATATGTCCATTGCTAACTTAACACTCAGCTCTATAATCACACCCACATTTTCACTGCATCCAGAAGGTAAAGGCTATGTTACTAAAGGTATCTTTTCAGAAAAGTAGGACAGACAGAATTCAGAAGATGAAATTGTATATGCATATGAGGATCTGCACCAATTCTAGTGTGTAGTGAAATCGTAATCAGCTCTTGTTATGATGCCTTAATTATCACTTAAGGTAGTATAGATGTCATGCAGCATGTGAACTGACTTCACTATGACACAGCTCCACAACTGAGGCACAAAGACTACTGCACTCTATGTAGCACTACAAAAGGCAAATTTTGGCTGATGGTGGTGATTTTTTCGTGATAATGAGAATAAAAACAAATCTTAAAACATTTTCCCTTCATACCTCCCTTCTTTCTGAGCTCAACTTTACTCAAAAATTCTCTACTTTTTCCCTCTCAGTGGCACAGGGGGGTGGGAAATGGTGGTTGCAGTCAGTTCATCATACATTGTTTCTGCTGCTCCTTCCTCTGCACTCTCTTCCTTTTCTCCAGTGTAGGGTCCCACCCATGGAAGAGAGTCCTCCAACATGGGTCTTTCCCACGGGCTGCAGTTCTTCACAAACTGCTCTAACATGGGTCCTTTCCATGGGGTGCTGTCCTTCAGTAACAGACTGCTCCAGCATGGGTTCCCTGTGGGGTCACAAGCCCTGCCAGCAAACCTGCTCCAGGGAGGGCTGTCTATGGGGTCACAATCTCCCTCACACATCCACCTGCTCCAGCATGGGGTCCTCCACGGGCTGCAGGTGGGTATCTGCTCCACCGTTAACCTCCACGGGCTGAGGGGCACAGCCTGCCTCACCGTGGGCTTCACCATGGGCTGCAGGGCAATCTCTGCTCCGGTGTTTGGAGCCCCTCCTCCTTCACTGGCCTTGGTGTCTGCAGAATTGTTTCTCTCACATATTCTCACTTTTCTCTCCTGGCTGCTGTTGTGCAGTTTTTTCTCCCTTCTTAAATATGTTGTTACAGAGGTGCTACCAGTGTCACAGATGGGCTCATCTTTGGTATTGGACAACGCTGAAGCTTCTAGTAGCTCCTCACAGAAGCCACTCCTGCAGCCTGCCCGCTACCAAAACCTTTCTACACAAATCAAATACACAAATTTCTAATAATGTGTTCATTTTTTTTTTTAAATCTCTTTAATAGTCACACTTGTTTTTTTTAGTTCACCATAACACTACCTAAAAAAAGAACAAATCAGTAAGTCTATTTGTAACTTCTACCTCAGCGCTACAGCTAGGTTATGCCATTATAGCTCTACTGTTCAGTAACTATCCCCACACAAAACACAGATGTTGATTTCTGAGTATTAAAGGACATTGTACATTTAAATATTCACATAATGAAAGGGTTAAATAGCCCACGTAACCATACACTGTGCCAGATGATGTGCTTTTACAGAAGAAATGTCTTTTGTTCTTCTAACAGTTTACAGAGTATGTTGAATTCTCAGATGTTTCCTGCCTTTTATTTAGAAGCTTTTACGTTTTTTAAGTATTCTTAACCTTACATTGTAGTGCTAGATTTCACATTGTCAGAAGAAGAGATTAATCTAGAATATTTGTTAGGTTATTGTACTGTATTACTTTTACTGCCCCCATCTGACTTTACAGAAATCCTATAAATTCACACGCTTCATTAAGTATAATGAATTTTAACTTTTTAGACTGTCCTGAGCACTCAGCCTTAAAAATAGCAGGAAATGCATCAGCTGAATTGAAAAAAACCCACCACCCAACATTCACATTTCCAGTGTTTGTTCATATAAATCGTGATTTTCTCTATGTAGTGATGAAATCATGACAACAGAATAGCACCTGTTCATTCTAGAAAGAGACATGATACTATACATATATATATGTCATGAAGTCACAGTACTAGGAAATTGAAAAGTTACCCATTTCGTGCCCCCCACCCCCCAAAAAAAAAGTTTTGGATCATTTCACAGACACTGTTTGAGCTGATGTTAATTTATGAAAGCAATCTATACCAAAATAGACTTTCCAGAAGTTCCCAAAGGCTCTGAAGAAGAAATTTTTTATTAATTTAATATTTTTTAGCTCCATTTTGGAAATTTCTATTAAATACCAGAAGAGTGTGGGTTTAAGCCTTTTAAACAGTTAATGTCTTTACTACTATTAGAAAAGTGTAAAATAACTAGTCTCTGTATAGACAAGCTATAATTTACTGTTGCACTGTCCTACAATCCATACTGAAGTAGCATAGTAAATTCTTTAGTAATTTTAACAAATTTTAATTAATATTAGAAGTACATTCAGTGGCCATATCCCATCACATGGCATGAAAACAAAAGTTTGAGGAAAAAGTTCATAGAACAAACATGCTCCATTTGCCTTCTACAAGTACAATATGTTTCAGCAGAAGGATGAATATTTTTCTCCATATATATTTTTTCAGTGTAGGAAAGAAATAATACAAAATATTTCATGAAAAGTGAGTTTTGTATTTTTAAAATTATATATACTGATGCCCAATTTATGTCATGTTTTGCAGCTGTTGAGGAAAGGATCTGCAGGCTTTGCATTTGAACCAAAGAAAAAAAAAAATCTTTTTCTAAGAACAGATCCAAAAATTTGTTCCTTCTTATTTGGCTACCATTTAAAGGGAGTGAAAAAAGTCACAAAATAGAAGAAAATAGAAACAGATGGAAGAACACTCTCAGAAACAATTTACCCAGTTTTTAGTGGGTTCCCATCTGCCCCAAGTTCTTTTACCTTGTTATAACAAACAGGGAACAGAAAATCAAAATCAAAAATCCCTAAGAAAATTGTGTTTGAAAACTGCTACCAAATAAGTCAGTCATTTGTATTCATCTAACCAAAACCAAATTTGTTACTGTGAGTGCTTCCCAATCTGTGCTACACAGGCTGGAGTTCTTGAAATTTCAGTTATTTTCAACTTTTCCATGGCCACAGATTTCCGTTCCACTTTTTCTTTTTTTGTTAGGAGTTACTTCAATAATTATGCCTATCAGGTTCAGTTTTCCTAGTGACTCAGAAAGGTCAAAGCCTTAGGTACGGGCAAGAAGAAAAAATGTGTGTTGGTATGAATACAGTCGAATGCGACAACAATCACATCTAATTTTGCTGCTTGTGTTTGGTGTGATTATGAGAAGCTGGCACTTCACTAAGTTTCAATATGAAGTACTCGGAGATCTGAATCTTCTGTTGCTGAAATAAGAGCTGTTGTTGAAAGTAGGTCATACAGGAATTAATACGGGTTTGGAAATATGTTATTTTGAACAATAGACATAAAGTGATATTTCTGTCATGCCAGGACTGGTTCTGACATTACTGAAATATTGTTTCACTGACCCACCCTTTCTCACTTGTGTGCCAGCATTTATGGTGACGCTATACAGGAATACCACAAGAAACAGCCCTTCCTGTAGTTTCTTGATGACTAAGGCACTGTAGCATCTGGCATATAAGTGGCTGAGAGATCTGGGACTGCTCAGCATGGAGACGAGAAGGCTCAGGAGGATCTTGTCCCTGTGTATAAATATCCCTTTGGAGGATAAAGGAAGACAGAGCCAGGCTCTTCTCATCAGTGCTCAGTGACAGGACTAGGGGCAATGGGCGCAAACTGAAACACAGGAAACACTGAGTGTCAGTAAACACTTCTAATGTGGGCGAACACTGGAACAGGGTGCCCAGAGATGTTGTGGACCCTCCATGCTTGCTGACAGTCAAAACTTGGCTGGACATAGCCCTGAGCAACCTGCCCTATCTGACCCTCCTCTGAGCACAGAGTTAGACTGGAAGATCTCCAGAAGTGCCTCCAGCCTCAACCATCCTGTGACACTGTGTGCTATTCTGTGTTCAAGGTACAAGACAGACAAGGGAAACTTATCCTAGCTGTAAGCCAAACTGACATTTCTAACCCTCTTTTGCAAAAATGGGCTTAAACAGTCATTTTACTAACATCCAGTAACTTTTTAAAACAACCACAAAAAAATCTTTATTAAATAATCTGAATTAAATTATTTCCTACTGAGAAGGTTAAACATAAGCATGGAGCTCCTGCAAAGTCTTTCAGAATTTCAGAAGCACCCTTGTAAGTTAAAATGACATTGGTCTTTGATTTTTAACAGAAAAAAAAACCCAACTATTTAAGCCCATTAGGCAATTAAGGGAAAAGTTTATTTCCCAGACCATAATGTGCTGGACAGAACAATGATCTGCATGCTCTTTTAATTGCAAACATTGTTTAAGAACATTGTAGTATTTTGTTCCAGTGGGTGCAAGAGATTAATATTCAGCATAGTATACAACATCTGAAGTATTTTTATCAGGAAAAAAAATGAAACTTGGAATATAAGCAGTGCTTTTTCTAAGAGCTACACCTTTTCATAGCTTGAAAGTTTGGAGAGGTAACAAAGAAATGGGGCATGGGGAGAGAAAAGCAATCCACATTCAGGAGCAGAAGGGAAGCAATACAATGTCTGTACAGAACTACAGCAGACTGAGGCCATACACACAATCTATGACTCAACCATTCCCCTATTTCTGGAAAGTAGTGCTATGCTAATATAGCAAAACTTTTGTGCTAGCCAATGTACTACGGTATACTATTAGTCCATGGAGTGTTAGACCAACAGTCTGTCTCATTTAGGACCATTCAGGACCAGCGCACCATTTTGAGAACAATAATGTTATTAGCAATGTTCTCCTGCTACAATATCTTTTCATGAATGGAGGTATTGTTACCCTTTCCAGTGTATTCCTGTTGTATTTAACATTTTCTCCCCGACGTACTGTATGTATGTAAGGACTGTTTTTGATGGGAGAAAACTTACATTGTCTGTTTCACATATAGTATTGGCTTTGTGTAAAAATAGCTATTTTTAACCTCAACTGTTTCTAATGGCAGAACTATGTAGAGTTGGCTGCAAATGACATTACATTTTTCATTTATCCTGACAGTATTTTAAAAGCTGCATTTGACATGAATCATCTGAATTTGTATTTGAGATCTTTCATTTTCATCATAGCTTTTTACAGGAATAGATGACAATGTCACCAGTGTTAGTTGCTTCCTGGAAACAGTGTTATTTAGCATTTCTGGTTTGACAGTCTTGTTTTTTACTTTAGTCGAATTAGTTATCACATTTTAACAATTATCCCTATTACAAGTTATATTCAGATTAGGCACACAGGATGAAATTGGAGAATGTCACCTGTAAAAAGACATGTTGCCATTAAACTCAAAATTTACATAAAGTAGCTGTATAGTACAGAAAAATGCATATCCTCCAAAAGAGTGATTTATACTGCTTAGAAGTACCAAACAGCTGCTTAGCTAAAAGCTTGAATCAAAGCCCTCTGAAACAAATGGAAAGATTTTCATTGATTTCACTTCTTTTTGGATCAGGCCCAAAAATGTAGATTTTTAGCTGAGACAGACTGAACATTCATTAAACTGGATATTATTTTATCAGGGAAAAGAAGATGCCCAATGGAAAAAAAACTTGTCAATGGGGGAAAAAGAAACACTACTCAAACAAAGACTTGTCACTGTGTTTCTTTTTAATCATACTTTACATCACATTCAGCAAATAAAATAAGCTAGTGTAATTATTCAATGCTGTAGTTTAAATGACTCATAAAAAACTTGTCAGAAAATAATAATTTCATTTACAAAATTCAGCAACCATGATTTTTTACATTTCAGGGGGAAAGAAAAAGATTACTGAAATAACATCATTTTATAAAAGATAAATGTCACTTTTACATTATTTTTAATAAATTAATTCATTTATCATTAAAAATGTCTACTCTGCAGTGGAACTTGAATTGAACAATTTTTATGTATAAACTTAATGAGGGAAAATAAAAGAATATGTGAGTTATACTTGCAATATTAACATTTTTAGTTTGTCCCTTTCACCACACACTCACATAGAAATACACGTAAGTTGTCAAACACAAATTGCATCCTTAAAAGAAGCTTCAAAAACTCTTCTCTCATTTTTACTTAATCTTGCTTGCTCAGTAAATAACCGATAGCAAAAATGAAATATTAAAAAAAAATAACAAAAATTAATTTAAAAAGAAGCTCATAGAATGATAATTTTTTTAAAGAAAAAAAAAATCTACACACTAATATTCCTAACTACCATTAGAAGATTTCACACCTCCAAATTATTATCTTTACTTGGTCTTTGACTTGGCTGATCTCAAAATTGTTCCAAGTTCATTGTCCTGTTATGCCTATATCCAGAGTATAATTTTCTGCATAGAACTGTTTGAAGTTTGAATGAACTGAATGCTAGCTTAGATATCAAAACCATTCAACCCATGACATTCAACCCTTGCTAAGAAAAAAGAGAATCAGTGTCGGGCTTCAGGCTGCCATATAGCTGGACTTGTTTTTTTGTAATAACATAATTTAAAATGAACATGCTTCTCTCTGAGCAGCAGCTAACTATATGCATATTCTTTTACTAAAATCTTACTTATGCTATTACGTAGACAGCAGTCACTAGAGTACAGAAAGGCAGAGAAAAGGGGGACACACTTTGCTGCCTTCCTTTGGGTTCTTCTTTCAATAGAGGATGAAGAGAGAGCTCCATGATGGTGTGTCTCTTTACAAGCACAGGTGTTTGCAGGAAATCACTGGCTCACGCTCCATTGGTCACTAGCAAAAGCATGCTTTATACTTGATATTCTTCAGTTTGCCTGCCCAATTTCTGGACCAGTCTGAAGCACTTGTAATTCTCTTGAGAATTACATGGATTAAAATAATAGGAAAAGATCAAATGTATTAAAGCCTGTTGTTTGGTTGGTGGGTTTTTTTTTTTGATAGTAATGTTACAATAAAACTTACTGTGAGAAAGTTAGAAACCGTATTTGAAGCCAGAGATTCACCTCACTTCGCTATATCCCAGCGGTCATAGTAGTAATTTGTGACAGCTCCTGGTTGGAACATGTCTGAGCTAATTTCCAGACACAATGTTTTATTTGGTGGAAATTTTGAAATATGCCTGTTTCATCACAAAGGAATTTATTTGAAATAAATCAACTTGTACAGGGTAATAAAGCTATCTCCCAAGTATCATTCCTTGTAATTCAAAAATTGTTTTCAGCAAGAAATAGCACATCATGAAACAGCATTTTCAGAAAGATGTTTGTCTTGTTTCTGTATGTTAAGCAAGCTATGTTTATAAGTATCTTCTAAAGTATAAATATGCATACTACTGATACAAAGCTCTATGAAAATGCAGCTGCTTGAGAAAGACACAGTAGTAACTCCTGTATTATCCATGAACTTATGCAGTGAGTGGACTTTCTTTTCCTGAAGATGCAGAGTAGGACACTACCCTCTACTTCACTGTACACAGACAGCAATATGTAGATAAAATGTTGCTTAAAAAAGTGATTGTAATTGAGCCATTGTGACGGAAAACATGGCTGATAGCTATGGTGGAATGCATTATTAAAAGTGCCTGCAACTGAGCCATTGAATCTGTCATAGGAAACATGGCCAACAACTCATTTGGAATGCATTATTAAACCAATCTGTCTTACCAGTTCCAACATTATCCCAAGTTTCCTAACAGAAGCAAGTCTGAAGTAGCAACTTAGCAAATGGGTTTGCAGTATGTTTACTATTGACTCTGTTATTACCCATATGCAGGGTCTTCTGAGCATTATGAGTGGAACAGGGATAAGCACACCACTTTTCTTAGGATACCAGGTGTAGACTGGGGCAAGTCCTAGACCAGTTTTATGTTATCCCGTATCTTGTATGAATAGCCATGCCATTAGGAAAGGGGGAAAAAAATAAAAAAAAAAAAAAAAGGGAAAATATGTCAACAATACAATCACATAAAACAAGGAAGTAAAGCCAGCAAAATTTTTAACTTAGAAGTTGTTGAGTCACTGTAGGATTGTGCATGTGCATTCACGAGATGATAGCTTAGTAGTTTTAAACTAAAAGAATGTAGGTTTAGACTAGATACTATGAAGAAATTCATAGGAAGAAATTAAAAAGAAAGCTCTGGGGTTGCCAGCACAAGAAAAGGACATGGACCTGCTTGGGTGGGTCCAGAGGAAGGCCACAAAGATGATCAGAGGGCTGGAGCACTTTTCCTGTAAAGACAGCCTGCGAGAGTGGGGTTGTTCAGCCTGGAGAAGACTCTCTGGGGAGACCATACAGCAGCCTCTCAGTACCTAAAGGGGGCCTATAGGAAAACTGGAGAGGGACTTTTTACAAAGGCGTGAAGTGATAGGACAAGGTGGAATGGCTTTAAGCTGGAAGACGGTAGATTTAGATTAGGTATTAGGAAGAAATTCTTTACTGTGAGGATAATGAGAACAGGTTGCCCAGAGTTATGGGTGCCCCATTCCTGGAAATGCTCCAGGCCAGGTTGGATGGGACTTTGAGCAACCTGGTCTATTGGAAGGTGTCTCTGCACATGACAAGGCAGTGGAAATAGATGATCCTTAAGGTCCTTTCCAACCCAAACCATTCTATGATTCTGTGATGATTCTGTTTACATGGACCACCTGGACCATCATGATTATGAGACATAACTTTTCTTGTGATGTCATGACACAGGACACATGCACCCTGTTTTCTTCAAATCCAGTACAGCCATCCTTCTGCAGCTGGGATTATTTGTCATTCAGAAATAAATAAATAAAAAGCCCCACAAAAAACAACCTTTTTGTCTTAACAGTGTTTTCAAGGACAACAGTATCTATCTGCTTGAGATATTGAACTAATTCTGGTGTGATATGAGGATTTATGTGATTGTCAGTCTTACAGTCACAATTAAATAGATGACATCAGCCTGCAGGTAGTTCAATAACTAATTTAACTTCCAACTTTATATCTCTAATGATGCATCAATTGCATTGTATTTAACTTCAGGAGCAGTAAAGTTTTTCCACAGCCTTGGTATGCATGCAATGCATTTGAAGATCCTCTATTTTACTACTTTTTAGGTAGGCTAACAAAGCTTGAGCTCATTAAGCAAAAAAAAAGTATGCTCCACAAAGTTCAGATGCAAACTTTTCCAACATCTGTCAATGATTCAAGTGAAGGATTTTGTTTCTCTCATTAGCTTGCTTTTCTAGGCTATCACGATGATTAGAGACAAAATGCTTGAGCAAATCAAATACTCTTGATTTATTTGATCTATTAAAACATCACAATTTCATCTAAATTGTTATGTAAATTTAAAAATTAATTTATTCATAATGGTTTTAAACTGTTAAGCACCCCCAAAATCTTAAATATTCCGGAAAGGGAGAGGGACAGGATGGGATAGCACAACACATAGATGGACACAGGATGATGAAGGGCCCTCAAAACTCTTTTTAAATTGGAAATTCTGTCTCTTGCTGTTGAAATTCCAATAATTTCAAATAGGAGGAAACTGGGAAACTTGCTGGGGGTATCAGAAAACTTAGTATACAAACTCCTCCAACCACCCTCAATAAATAAATAAAAAAAAAAAAAAAAAAAAAAAGTTACCCTCTTCAAGATGCCAGACCTGATTCCATATGTTTCTGTTAATTAATACACTTTTTAAAGTAAAAGTTAACTAAAGACAAGCCCCTATACCTTTGTAATAAAGCTAGATTTTATCCTTCAATGCTTATCAAAAATATTTAATGAACAGAGGAGAGTGATATGTGCAAATGAGGATGAAAAAAATGCACTGTAAACAGGATGAATAGACATCTTTCCTTTTAAATAAAGCTCATGAAATAAGGTGCTGCTTATTTACCCTTCATTTGGAATGTATCACCAGCTCCATGAGCAGCACAGCAGCTATTTTTTTTCCACTTCTTTCATTTATACTCACTCTCCTGTTATGAAAGGCACTGTGTTTAGAGCACAACATATAATATTTTCTTATTTAATACATATTTTATTTGACAGATTCCTAGAAGCAGACTTGAGAGACTTGACAAGGCTGTCAGTTTAAAAATGCCACATATAATTTAACAAGTGGGTAGTTGTTTGGGATACTGGCAACTAGCCAGTGAACATTGTGTGTATTTGCATTTGGCGCAGGGGCAGGAGGTAATGAACAGCAGATTTCAAGACTATTAGAATGTTTTTTAATATTTAATGGTTTGTAAATGTTCTAGAATTTGTTTATTATTGGTGGAGTGGGTTTAGTTTGGCTAGTGGGGTTCATGTATTTGTATAGCTAGAAAATTAGTAAAGACCTTCATAACACTGTAGATAGAGTTAGTTGAGCATTTTTTTCCTCACAGAATGTTCATGTGTACAGTTATGGTATCTATTTTCCTTCAATCCTAAGGCAGATTCCAAAGCTAGGAGGAAATACTGTCCTGTCAAATTGCCTAAGGAGGAGAGTCTTCTTATTTCACTTGTCAATGACCTTTCCCAAACACAGAGTCCATAACAGTTTTCCAAAATAAATTGTATTTACAAAAAACTATATTTCTTGGGTGTCACTTTTACATATGTAAGGTCTATCTTGGGCTTTAAATCGAGGTTGCTTTTCATTTAGCTTTATTTTGTTTACAAAACCGATAAACAGGAACTAAAGCATCTGGGAAAATAGACCTTTTTATCTTTTTACTTAGAGAAACTATTGTAATATGATTTTTTGAGTCATGAATTCTATACTGAAATAAAGTCAGATATCATGTAATATGAAAAATTTAAAGAAACATAGTCCAAGGATAAACTATACAAATCACTGGCAGTTTTGCCTGTCTTGTGAATTGCAGCCATCCTAATTCATGGGAATAGTATTTTATCTCCTATCACACAACTGTATATATTTTGACTATACACACAGGAGTATTAACAAGGAAAAGTTCCTTACTTGAAAGACAAATGTAATCTATGAAATCTTTGGGTTTGATTTCAATATTTTCTAGGTTCAGTGATGGTAAAAACAAATACTTCAAGTTCAAAAAGAGATTTATGAAAAAAAAATTAAATAGCACTTTTTAGATTATTTTACCTAATTAAACCATTTAAAATTATTTACAGAATGTGTACACACAAGGACTGTTTCCATTATATCATGCAGTTCCTGAAGTGATTCTTAGGCTGTCTATACTTCTGCTTACTGTGGTAGTGAGCAGATACAAAGACCAGCTACAGAAAAATCAGCTTCTGCAGTGGTAGCTTGGAACATTGTACATATCATTTAACTTGCTTCTCTGGCACACTCCTTTGTGAAGAACTTTACACAGATCTGCTAAATGCATTGCAGAAGGAATTATGATTTTTATGTGCATATATAGATATATTTTGTATCACGCCACTGGGGGTTTTGTCTTGTTATACTGCATGTGCCAAATTACACTGCAGTAATTCCAGATTTACACTGGTGAGCTCAATAGAGGCAATCCAGATTTACAGTGGGATGACTGATTGGAATCTGTGTAATGATTCCTTTCCTGAAAAGCTCTTAGTTTGAGGCAGACTCAATACTAACTTCTATTTAGATGGAAACTGAGAAAATATGATAAACACTACCTTTATCTCCTCCTGTATATAGACCAACCATAAAACAGTTGCCTCCAGAAAATTATTTCTTACAAACAAAATTCTTGAACTGTATTAATTTATGCTGCTGTCTTCTATGATTTACATTAATTACCTCTCACTGATAGAGAGAAAGGATGGCTGCAATTTCATTTAACTAATTCTGTCTCATATCCTTAAGCACATAAAGGTACAAGATTTCTGGTAGGGTATGGGGTTTGGTAGCCCTTCCCGTATCAGCAACATTATGAATAAACACAATATAAACACAACAGAACTGTATCATCTTCATGAACTTGAAAGACATTTCAAGAAATTAAAATCATGGTTTCTTTTGTCTAGAACAAGTAATTAATTACAAATTCATATTGATTTGTTTTGCTTAATATTCATGGAAAGTCTTTTAATGTTTTCTGTTAGTAAATTAAGATTGCTATTGATCTCACCAAAGACAACATGAATGAGATTAAACTTACATAGCTCAGTTTTGAGATGAAAATAAAGATATTTTAACTGGATATGCATTCATACCAAACCATATTTTATGATAATAGTAGCAGAAATAATGTTTAAGGTTTACAGATATGCATATCTTAAAAATATAGTCCTTTTGGCACAACCAGTGCTATTGAAATAAAAGAAAACATTTTTAACTGTGAAAAGAAAAAACATGTCATCTGCATGAATTCCCAGTGTGTGTTAATAAGTCAGTATCATCTCTGCCTTGAGTTAATGGAGAATTGTAGCAAATATATTTTTGTTATTGAGGAAAAGTGGAAGATTTATCTCACTGTCTTGAACACTTACACTTCCTTACTGTGTTCATTTATTCTTCTTAATGGGGAGTTAGAAAATGTCTTTTATGAAACCATTGGCTCAAGTCTGAACAAACTCATTCTATTTGTCATGCTCCAAACCAAGTCAGTCTAGTAACGATAACAACACATATAGAGATGTTGCTATAAAACTTTTACATGTAAATGAGAGACTGCATTGTTTGAGCAATCCATATAGAGAAACAGCTTATGGTAAAGGACCTGTGAAGACAATTCCCAGAATGTGAATGATATCTGTGAACAGGCACACAAAAAAACATCTGTAAGAATTAAATTTCTTACACTTAAAACCTGATGTGCACAAGGAAACTATCTAATCTGATTTCCTAATGTACAGTATCTCAGAAAGAGATGGTGAAGCTCAGTCACACAAACCCACCGTTTACCTGGAGGTGTACCAAGGTGATGTTTGTCTCTCATCTAAATCAGTGCATTTATTCTATCAAGATGTTGGCATTAAGTATGTTAAAGAGCAGGCTGATTCAGAAAGAATCTGCTGAAGGAAGTACTTCGTATTAAACAACACACATGCACATGCACACTACCAACAGCAAAGTAGGAGGAGAGAGTTTTATGCCCCACTGAGACAAGGAGAGGTATTTTGGTAGTTAAGCATGTGATGACACAAAGATGCGCTTGAGCCGTATAAGTAAAGACAAATGACTAGAAAACATCTTGCATATAAAAGTGTTAAACTAAACTGGGGTGGAAAATTAAAATCCTCCTGGAGGGATTTAAAGGTGAGATGGGATATTTCTAGCTATTCCAAGCAGTACCCAATCTGAGGTGCAGTATATGGAGCAAGAGAGGGCAGGACCTCAAACAAGCATGCATTAAAAGAAGGATTACAATAGGTCTTTGGGAAAATTAACCAGGAGAGCTTTCTGATTTTAAGATTGAAGATGAGTTCCACAATGATTACACTGTTACAGTAAAAGGGAGATACTGTATACACCCATCTCCTGTTTCACTTACATACTCATTTGTTGCAGAACTAAAGCATTCATGTGAACAGGATGAACATTCGTTTTATGTTTCTTTGTCAGTGTCACAGTTTTATCTTTGTTGTTGGTTTTGAATATTGTGAATAAATACTTCCCTCCAAATTTCATCTAAACCTAACATGAGTCATTCCTCACTATACAGTATCTTGCCAAATGTCCTTCTGCGCCAGCTACAAAATTGCAAGAAATTATAAAGAGTGAGCAATTCTCAAACTAGTAATTGAGACTAACCTTCTGCTTAAACAGTTACACCACTGGTGGATGAGGGAAAAGCAACTGGTGTTATGTGCCTGGACTTGTGCGAAGCATTTGACACAGTCCCACATGACATTGCTGCCTCTAAACTGCAAAGGCATGGATTTGATGGTTGGACCACTGGAGGGATGGATAAGAAATTAGCTAGATATCACACTCAAAAAGTTGTGGTCAACAGCTCAATGTCCAAGCAGAGACCAGCCGAGAAAGCCAACTGAATCCTGATCTGTATGAAAAGAAGCACGGCCAGCAGGTCGAGGGAGGTGATTCTCCCCCTTCTACTCCACTCTGGTGAGACCCCACCTGGAGTGCTGCATCCAGCTCTGGGTCCCTCAACATAAGAAGGACATGGGCCTGTTGGAGTGAGTCCAGAGGAGCGGCACAAAGATGATCAGAGGACTGGAGAACTTCTTTTATGAAGACAGGCTGAGAGAGTTGGGGTTGTTCAGCCTGGAGAAGAGAAGGCTCTGGGAACACCTTCTAGAAGCCTTCCAGTACCTAGAGGGGGCCTGAAAGAAAGCTGGAGTGCAACTTTCAACAAGGGCCTGTAGTGACAAGGCAAGGGGCAAGTGTTTAAAATTGAAAGAGGTAGATTTAGGTTAGATATTAGAAAGAAATTCTTTACTGTGAGGGTGGTGAGACATCAAAACAGGTTGCCCAGAGAAGTTATTAAACAGGTTGCCCCATCCCTGGAAGTGCTCCAGGCCAGGTTGGATGGGGTTTTGAGCAACTTGGTCTAGTGGAATGTGTCCCTGCCCGTGGCTGGGGGGTTGGAAATAGTTAATCTTTAAGGTCCTTTTCCAACCCAAGCCATTTTATGATTCTATGAATAAAGCATGGTAAACACTGAATTCAGACCAGTTGCTTAGATCTTTGTTAAATCACGTCATGAAAACCTCCAAAGATGGTTTCCACAGGGTTTCTGGGCAACAAGTTCCAATGGTTAATTGAATTGTAATGCACCAGAAGAACAAATTTGTTACTGTGCTTAAAACGCATGGCATTTAGTGTATTTTAAGGATTAACATGGCATTCCAACTGCTATATAATTCCTAGAGTCATCCCCTGTGCTTCATTCTTTACCATTGCCTAAGATTTCAACACTGTGCTAATAATTCACATGAGGGATTCAGAGAATTCGGAGATGCTCTTTTAAGATTTTTTAGCATGCATTATATCAACAAGCTATTTTATAAATGTGTAATTTTAGCCATGATGTCTCTCACTTCTTTGCTACAGCATCATATAGAATCTATACATGGCTGTGCTTGACTGAGATGCAGCACAGAAGCATTTGTCAAAGGTTTCTGAAATGTTTTTAGTATTTAGCAATGAACATACATGACCTGTGATTTTACTTGTTCTTGATATGTATTTAAAATTCTTAGCTTTCTTAACTGTTTCCCTAAACAATTCTGTACATATTAAACATACAATTTATAAACCCATAATTTATACATAATTTAATAATTTCTATAAATCCATTTATAACTTTTATATAAATCCATTTATAATTTTAATATAAGTACATAATTATACGTAATTTTTATTAAATACTTTTTCATTTTAATTATTTCTGGTCAAGTATATCAGCACCAATTCCTTTAAAGCATATAAACACATGAGAGAGATTGTCTGTATATTTAAATATATCTATAAATGTATATATAAAATATACATATATACACAAAGAAATAATATTGTAATCTTGTCTAGTGCCTCAACATCAGATTCTTACACACCTCCATTTCTGTTGACCATGACCTTGCAAATCAGTAGAGCGCAAGCAAATTTTTTATGAAGGGAAAGGCTCTCACAGTAACAGATGAAAAGAGTGTTGTTCAACAACTGCATCACATACCACAGTGAGCAAATAAAGAATAAAGAAATACGGATACAAAATGGCAAAGTCATTAGGTACCGTGATACAAAATGTGAACAAACAGAAGAAAGGAATGAACAAATTTAAGAAAGGAAAAGTAGATAAACTAGAGTAAAAAATACAGATCATTTTAGAGACATAGAAAAATTGTTTGCTGGATCAGAAATGTTATTGTCTTTCGAGGATTTTGAGATCTGCAGAGGGAAGCCTCGATGCAAGTACAATTTTAAATATGGAGGAATTCAGTCAGAATTTTGGCAACTGCTTTTTTAATCCTCGTGCAGCAAGAAACTATACTGGGAGGGAGAAGCATTCTTATTTTTCACTAAAAGAGGTCAACCTGAAAAAAACTGCTGAGTCATCACTGTACCTATAGGCAGCAGTAGACTCTAGATTAGATATGATAACCTACAAAAGAGAATTCAAAGCCACAGTTGCTTACCTCTCAAAATGTCAGCTCAGTTTTCCCCAGCAGTCAAAAAGAAAACACAGTGTGGAAAATCGTTGGGAAAGGTACTGAGAATAAATCAGAAAACAACTTTGTGGTGTTAACAGTAGCTGGTGAGTCCATATCTTGAATATTATTCTCTGGCTACTCCATCTCAAACAGAAAATCCTTTAACTAGAAAGTTACAGAGAAATCATCAAGGACGACGAGGCATTCTGTGCAAGTGATTTTTTTTTTAAATTCAGTAGACTGACACTTCAGTAGACTGACTAAATATTCTAGAAATCATATGTCCTAACTGGAAAGCCCAAGAGCCAAAGAAGTCTACATATCCCAAGGGTATGCAGAGAATGAACAGGAAATACTTATTCTCAGAACAGAACAGGGGTGACATCTTAAAAAGTACATAATATCAAGACAGCAAAAAAGGATTTTTTTTTTTTTTTTTTTTTTTTTTTTTTTAATGTAGAGGATGACTGCATTGTGCAACGCATTGCTGAAATATACCAAAGACAACAAAACATGTCAGATGTTGTTGGGCATCATGTTTAAACATAATAGTCTAGATGCAGTCTTCAACTTAAAACTTGATTCCCAGAAGCTGGGTAATATAATAGGATTACTTTTTCCTTAACTAAACCATAAGTATCTCATGCTGTTTATACTTGGAATCATCTTTCTAGATGGAGTCGTCTTATTGTCAGACCAAGATACTCTTAAATATTACTGACAAAATGTTCCATTATCTTATTTTGGCCTGAAATTCTACTTATTCCATTTGTCATGAACTTGGGTAGCTTAGCCTAGTTGGAGTGTATACAGCTCCTTTCCTTAGAAAACAAATTCAGAACAAGATAATCCTGAACTGATGATAAAAGTTCTTTAAAGCTCTCCTGTGTTTTGTTTTTTTTTTTTCTTTTCTCAAGAAATTATAGAAGTATTTAACTCAGAAAAGAAATGAAAAATAAGAAGCAAGAATTTCTTCCTGAAGTAAGCATGTCTGTATCTTCTAATGGAATATCTTTGCTACATACAAAAGTAGCTAACTTTCTTTCCAAATAGTAACTTTAAGCCTTAATATATTCTGTTGGTAGAAAGGTATAAGGTAATTTCAACAGTCAAAGCATTCAGTCGTTGCAACCAGCAGCTAATACATATGGAGCAATACAGCGTTTGCCAAAGGAGAGTAACATTTGCATTGCATTCAGAGATGTTAAAATACGAATGGAGGAGACACATTGCATATTCCAAAGTACTAGAATAAAATCAGATAACTACCTGATGAGATTCCTTAGAGTACAGGTGTATTGCTTTCTGTGAAAAACATACAACTCATACAATTGATAACAAACATATTTTTAATTGGATTTTTCCATTTACTTTCCTATTGCAAGCAAAAAAACCAAAACACTCACAAAAAGCTGTTTTCTCTCAAACAAACGTGTAACCTTAGCGGATTTAGTTACTTAATTTGGGAGCAACTGTACAAGATAAAGCATGATACTACTAACAATGGCAAGGCTAGCATTAAGCTTGCATTAAGGTGCTACAGTCTGCCATAGCACCAGGAGCTTCATGAGAAGCAGCAGCAAACTGAGAGTGACCTACATTCATACACAAATTAGGTCATCATTCATTTGACAATACTTTGGTGATGTAAATTTCAGATAGTCTTAAGTAAACAAACCCATAAGAGCTGAAGAGAATATGTATCTAGTCTCCAAGGTCTCTTCTAGAAATGGTCTTGTGATCTAATTACATGTTTGATTGTATCTCAATGAAAAAAATAAATAAATCTTTAAAGTTCTGATTCTGAAAGGATCACATAATCACCTGTTTGCAGAGGATATCTGTATTCAGCCAGAAGGTCTACGACTAAGCTATATAGGACGAAGGAAAGGACAAGACTAGGTGCTAAGATGTTTTCAGGAGAAAATGCGATTGTAGAAGGACAAATTTTGTACCAATTGTTTTTAAATGTCCATGACAAAGAAGTGTATGAAGCAGAAATAATCTGTGCCCAGATTCTTTTCAAATGCTTTTTCAAATAAAATCTTCACCCCTATGATGTCTTTAACAGCATCAGGAAATCTGGACAGATTTTAAGGACTGTCTGACAGGGAAGATGCTGTCCATGTGACAGGGAGGATTCTGTCCATGTTTGTACAGACAACTTCTCTGATGCATCCATAGTATGGAAACCTCATAAACTGCATTTATAATTCTAGCAGTACAACTCATGAGGACACCTTTCCACGGGTTGATCAGAGCAGTTGTGATGATTATAGTCCAGAGACCTGGAACTGTCAAAATATAGCAGATGAGTCTTCTTTCCTGGTTTGTTTTTTTTTTTTTTTTTTTTTTACAGAAAGAACACCCTTGATGCATGGCTGGATCAGATTAATCCAAATGATTTATTCTTTAGATCAGCTTGAAAGGCTTGTCTGTTTAGTAGGGAAGGAAAATTTTATCTGAGGGCTTAGTTGTGGGAAAAGTGTGCTATCTTCCCCTGAGCTTTGTTGCACTGAAAAGTTACAGTCACACTTGCAGGAAGAAGTCTGAGCTAGGAAGACCAGAATCTGATCATTTCCTCAGGAAACACTGTTAGGGCTAAAAAAGCACATAAGGCCCTTGAAACGTACAACAGATGTACTTGAGAGTTAATATTCATCTGAAAAAAATGAAAGTTGCTCTTGAAGCCTATATTTATACCTTATACATACATAGTGGGAGAAGGGGAATGTCTCTACCGCTTTTTCAGCAGAACACTTTCTCAGATGTTTTACTATAGCAACCATGAATTTAATAGAGGAGCTGGAAAGTGTTGCTTCTCTGTGTTGGAGGGGAAGTTGTTCTGAAACAAGATTAAATTACAGAAACCATTAAATCACTGTAGCTAAATGAAATTGGACAACACATCTTGTTTGGGTATCACTTAAAAACCAGGAATATTTAATACAATTTATATTCATGATGGCTATATATTTTCAAATGGCTAAACTCTAGGGAACTCAGTGTGAAGCACTTCTGTGTGGAAGGAAATTGACTTGAAGGGGAGTGCAGAAGGTGAAACGTTTTAAAAGAATTATTGGTATGCCTATGATATTTGCACATCCTATTAACCTTCAATTGCACAAACAGAAAACCTTCTTCAAAACGGTGAAGGGCTCAGTTCAATTTACCTGTTATAAAATTTAATTTAACCAAAAACCTACAAGAGACCAGAAGCTGAAACAAAGTCTATTGCTGATTGGTTTAATGTGAGAAACCCGAAATTGATGTTGACATCTTTCCAGCCTGGAGCAATCACTACACTGCATCTCTTAATTGGCTATCGAGGCCTGTCTCTTTCTTGCACACAGTGGTAAACTCATGCTTGCAACTGCAGGAATCTTCTATTGTAAATACTTACATGGACAAACCACTTGAGCAAACAAAAGATTCCCCATCCTGGATAATCCAGTTAGTCTTTTAGATAACTATGAGATTTGCAAAAATTCTTGGTAACCTTCTCCATTGTGTGAGAGTATGAAGTATGACATTATTAGCTGAATGTGCCAGCTTGGAAAATGCATAGGGCATTATGGTACAGTCACTGTATTATCTACTAGATTGAGCCAGGTTTATTAACAGTGACAACCATAACAACAATTAAAAGGCATGCAAAACCAAATTCAGTTACCAGAACCGTATGGGAGGTTTGCAATCATACTAGATTTTTTTTTTCCTAGAACATTTACATTTAGAATTTTCCATGAAAATGACCTGGTGTTTTTGTTGTTTTCTCTCAGCCTCTGTGTTGGAATCTACAGAAGTTCAGTAAAATATATTTTTTTTCACCTAGAGAGCCTTTTTCTGATGACAGTCACTGTTAGATAACATTGGAAGCTGCATTAGAAGGCTTGTTATGTGATTCTTTTGTTCTTAAATCTTCCAAATAAATTCTTTCCTGTCTGCATATTCAAACAAATATCAGTCCCTTGCTGTAGAGACCGTCAATATGGATCTAAACAATGTCTCACAGGGAACTTCGAGAAATGATGAGATTTGGGACTTGTCCCTAGGAAGAACAGCTTCAGAATTTTTCCTTTTATTGTCAATATAGATCTATGCTTCCTCTTCAATAAGAGCAAGACAAAATCCAACCAAACAAAAAAACCTCAGGTAGCTCCTTCCAATACAAGGTTTCTTTCTGGAAAATGAAAGTAAATAGTTTTGTGATAGCTGCACTACTAGAAGTACACAGATACTTAACTGAATTAATGTCTATGTGAATGTCCACTTACACGAGATGTAATTCATTTGAAGAAGTATTTCCGGTCTAATCCTAAAGTGTGGATTTTTTCAGAAGCACATGGATAGACTTCTGGAAATCATTACGTAAAAAACTTGATTTGTAAAAGTGATTAAGTTTAGAACGTTACACCAGGCAGTGGGGTCTAAAGAATTTTCAGTTATCACAGTAGGCATTTTTTCAGCCTATGATAGGAAATTTTGTCACAAACCTTTTGAGTTTTACCATTTTAAAATGAGCTTGCTTCATAAATTAAGAAATGAACTTACTGTACTAAAAGGCTAATTAATTTTTCTTTGTTCTTGTCTGTAACTTTTCTTGACAACACTTCCTGTTCAGAGCTCTTCAGAAATTTGCATCGATTGCAACCTCTTAGAATTAGGATTTGGGGATTTTCAGCAGATCTGCTTCAATTTTGATTGGTAAGAGATCTAAATCTCTTGGTAAGAGATTGCTAATTCAGATATCACAAAACTTATTCAAGGTGTGGAAGAGAAAACCGAGACTTTTTATTAAAGCAATTGCCAGTGTGCAAATCAAAAAAGAATTTCAATAGCTTAAACTCTAGCTCCATGACACATCTAAAGAAATAACCATGAACATAACTTCTACCTTTAGTCATATATAGTAAGCTGCTTCTGACTGTGTCTACTGAAAACCTTATCAGATGTCTGAAATAACACGGGAACACTGGCAAAACATATAAAGTTTGCAGGCACTGCTGGAGTGGTAACTAAACAAGACAGGTTATTTCCTTTGGCTAGGATACGTTCATGCCTGTGTTTTAATACAGTTAAATGAAAAGGCATACATCTCAGAACTACAAATACAGGTCTCACCTGTAGAAAGTGGAACTGTGTTTCAGATATCAGCAGGCATTTTGATAACCAAGATGAGGAGGATGGGACCATAATAAAACAATCTAATTTATTCTGTAATTAGATTTTGAAATTCCTGAAATGCATGTGCCTTAACGAAGTGAGACAGACCACTGAGACAATAAAAAAGAATTAAAAGGAGCTGTGTAGAAAGCTTTGCTGTGCGTGTAAGCAATTTGCTAAACCTAGAGGCAGCCACTGAAAAGGAAATTTCCATTTGGAAACTAGTATTCCTGAATAAGTGTGGTACAGTAATAAACCGTAATAACTATCTCCAGTGTCTCATATCTGAATCAAGATAAGGTACCTTTTTAAAAATGTGGTTTTGATTCACCAGATGTCATGTGCTTGACACAGCATCATTTGGTAAGAGATTGCTAATAAACAAAAGTTCATGCTAAAGTAAAATAATGTTCACCCTTATACTTTTTTAATCTAATCATCCATGAAAGAATGTTATGAAGGTAGTGATACAAATTATGCTGTTTAGCTAGTAAAGCAGAATTCAAGATAAGCACTCTATAGCAAAGAGTTTATTCATTATAGCTATTTGGATTGTTCTCCCACCCTTGCTCTTTTTTTGGCAAATTCAACCTCTTCTGTAGTCTCCCAGGAAAAGCTTAGAAAGATATCATCCTATAAGCATGACTGAAAGGAGTTCTCCAGTGTTTTTAATCCTTTTGACATCTGTGACATCTATTTCACACTCTTTCATTAAGTAAGCTCTGAAAACCATTGACCTTAATGTGAGCTATATACACTTGTCTTGGACCCTGTTAACAAAACAGACTTCAATGACTGTCAAGATTTTTTTCTTTTCTCTACCACAAACAATCACTTCATTTAGAGCATATCTAGACAATATGGGGAAAAAAACAACCCTCCACCCAGTATTCTGTGTCTCTTGCTGTAGTCTAGAATTTTTGCCCAAACCAGTGTCTCACAAATAGGCTGAAGGAATAATAAAATTAAGATGTTTACAAATTGTTTTAACTCCAGTAGCATTCTTAGATGTAAAAATTTATTTCTGGTCAATTAAAATCACATTTTTAGATTATCCTCTCTTTATGCAGTTGGTGTTTTCTGTAAAAATAACTGTCACCATTTTATATAGATGATGTGGAAGGGGAGATAAAACAGAAGTTTTCAGAGGTCGAAAGTGGAACAAGAAGGAGTTAAGATATGCAAAGGCAGTTGGTGGGGAGGAAGAGTCATTACTGTAGTTTCTCATTCTGGAAGATATACATATAGTAGTGTCAGATGAGAATGACTACTGTATGAACTTTTTGAAACTACATGTAGTTGGAATAGGATGCTGGTCTTAAGAAAGAAAGCCTTTTGAAAATCAAAAGTTCAACGCACCTAATGGTTAGTTCCTCCCTCACCCCAAGTTTTAAGCCATAGGTCTTTCACTTACATAGTTGAACTAAGCAGAGCAGAGCTCAGGAGAGAGATTCAAAGATCTTGACATTTTATTATATTACATTCTCAATTTCAAAACCAGCCAAAAAGTTTCTAGGATAAATTTTCCTGAGAATATTTGAGATATTAAAAAAATCTAAAAATGCCTTGCATTCTTTTGAAAATAATTTCAATAGTGAAAACCAATGATCTTTACACATAGTGTTTATTATGTATATAGTCTTTCTGAATTTAAGTATCCTTCTTTTATGTGTGAGATTTTAGGTATTTTGGACTACACATTCCTTAGCAGGGTTCTCATAGCCCGTATTCAAAAGCAAATCAGCATTTACTCTTCATAAATACCCTTCTGGTGAGTATATCATGGCAGGGATTATGCCATGATTATTCTGATAAATCTGTATTAAAAACACCTCTGTGGACTAAAACTTCTAATTGCAGACACAGCAGAAATAAAATAATCTTTGGACACCAAACACCAAGTGGATTTCATTGTGATTGTTCATGGTGAGGTAACATAACAAGATCATCAATGTTTCATTAACACTGAAGAACTTTCAGAGATGTTCAGAAGCACATTATTATTATTGATAGTATTATTAGTATTAGTATTATTTTAATATTATTTAAAAGCATTAGCATTTCTTAGCTCAGTTTGATGCACTAGCATCAAAATATTTCTTCCTGAGGACTTTTTAAACTCATAATAACAAAACCCAATAATAAATAATAACAAAGAAATCTTCTACAGAATAAAATAATATTCAGTGAGCTTTTACCTTACCTTTTACTTTAAAGGTTTGTACTCACCAGTGCAATTGAGAAATCTATCAATATTTTAATGAGTTTGACGTGGGGAAGAAGAACAATATCAATATGAAAGGCTCAGATTCAATTCTACTACAATTTCACTTTCTCAATGCAAGCAATCCAAATTTGATGAGTTTACAAATTTGACCTGGAAATATTGTAAACCAAAAACTTCCTTGTAACACAGGCAGTATTTTCAAGATTTTCATAAACTCAGAAAAGCATCTCAGGTTCTGCTATGGTATTTTCTCTGTATATAAAAAGCATCTATACTTTTTAAATATACTACCCTAGCTTGTCCGAATATTGCAAAGTCTGTCTTTCATTTTAAATGTAATTGAAAGTCTGAATTATGTTCTTTTTGATTCAAATTTGTTTAGAAGTTGTTCTTAAAAGTGGAATCACAGAGGAAATAGGACTTAGAGATGTCAAGACAGAATATCAAACTGAGTTTTCTATATGTATTCTGTTCCTGCAATTCTTGATTGTTTGTAAAAGTGGGGGTTTTATGGTAAACTTTGTGGCAAATTTATAATTATTGACTTTGTTATTTAAGGTTATGGTAGAAAAAAAATAAAAATAATTTAATATAGATTACCAATTCACTTAGTAAAGTGATAGAACACGTAGCAAATTGCATGACCTATGGAAAACTCTTGTTTGAATTATGTGGCACAATAATTTGCTTGTGTCACTCTGCTGACTGGCACTTCTTTATGAAAATGACAAGCTGGAGTTCACAGTTATATCTTCATCTAAAAGAAGCTATTTTCTCATCTTCGTACTTGCAAAAGACATTCTGAACAAATATGAATCAAGAAAACCCAGAGAATGATATCTGTCAGTTTTAACCTGAGACACTGAACTCTAGTTATTAAAATGTTATCTCTTCCCTTACCTCAGTAATTTTTTGATATACAATATTAATTTATCTTAACTTCTACAGATTCAAATGTAAATGTTTCAAACCTCAAATTCTCCTCATACAAACTAACATACTATTCCTGTACCATTCTCTTCACCTTTTAGCTAACGATAAGGTTTTATGAGAAAGCTGGGCTTGTTGACCAACTGGATAGTGACATAAGAGGCCCTTAATGCTCAACTGACTATGCGCTGAAGCCATTTAAAGACATAAGGCATCAAAAGCTAACATTATAAGAATCAATAGTTTCTTGATTGTTTGGTTCTCTAAATCACTTCAGAATCAAACCAATGCCAAATGCTGGCATGTGGAAAGGGGTAAGAAAGATAATCTAAGAGTAGAGAGAAGAGCTGGAGGGATTGGATCATTCATCAGTTACTTGCTTTTGGATCAACACAGCTCTGTGGCAAATCACAATAGGCTGAAAAGTCCTAGGTGGAAAATTAGTGCCCATCCAATATGGATTAGAGGGAGAGGCTTCTACAGAGCTATTCAGATCTCAGGTAATCTCACCCATCTCTGAATGAGTCTATCTCTTTCCTTACAGAGCAAGACTACCACATGCAGCTCCTGAATTTTGTGACTAAGCAGAGGGAATTGAGACCTACCCTCTACTTCTGAATTTCAAAATGTTTTACTCTGTGTTCCCTTTTTCTTCTGGTATTTGCTTAGACAACAAAAAATAGGGTTATTCTGAGATTGAATCACTGTTAAATCAAAGTAATTCTCCATGTTTTCACCAAAGAGAAAAACAGGGAAAACTTAGTGCTTCTTCAAATTTGTCACTAAAGTCAAAATAATGTTCATGAATGCAGAAATTCTCACACTCACTATAGTGCTAAAACCTCTTTCCTTTAACAAACAGTACCAT
The DNA here is from genome assembly GCF_023634155.1 of Falco peregrinus. NCBI lineage: Eukaryota > Metazoa > Chordata > Aves > Falconiformes > Falconidae > Falco > Falco peregrinus. The sequence continues at coordinate 24,020,112 of NC_073724.1, forward strand.
CTAAACCCAGGGCTGTAAGTTCAGAACTTAATTATTGACCTTGTTCAGCAATTAAAAGGGAATTGCAAAAGAGATAATATGGCATATGTCACAATTAAACATGCATTTTACAATAGTATTTTTGATCCTAATTTTTTCTTATAAAGATACTGATCAAAGCAACAGTAGGAAGTTAAAATTGTGTTTAAATAGAGGTGCCTAACCTTTAGCACAGACAACTTGCAGCTTCTTAAATCAAATCAAATCTTTATACAACTAGAAAATTAATTATAGCACTATGTTTTTAGGATATAAAACCTAGCAGTGGTGCTGTGGTGCATAGTAAAACAAACTTAAGACTAGCTTATACACAGGTGTCTTTTCAATTGCAGTTGGTTTATGCCTGCGGAGGTAAGTGTGTTGACAACTATTCTGTTCTGAAAGCTTTGAAATTAGAGCCACCAACAGGCACCTTTAATGGCTCTGAGATAGCTTCATTATCACCCCAGGTAAGGAAAAGTGAATACATAATGGCAAAATTACACATCCTTTTCATGTTGGAAAGTAACTGTTACATATGCACACTACATTTGTGTTGGAAGATGCTTCTCTTCAGCTCTGTTTCAAGAAGGGGGTGGCTATGTTCAATGACTTCTGTGATTCCAATTTGAGACTGTTACTCAAATATCATAACACTTCCACTGAGACCTGCAGTAACTTCTCCTGGAAATGCTCAGTAAGACTCTCAGGTTTTTTCTATACATTGAACTCTTTCAGAGTTTCAACCAAACCCAGAATCAAGTTCAATTCAAAGATCAGCTATCTACATCTATATACTCACAAAGGCAATTTCAGCAAACTTATGTTTCCTTTCCTTAAAGATACTCAGGGTTCTTTAGTAAAGTCTCTTAGCTTTGGCTGCTGCTGTACATTCTCAAAAGCTTATACGAATTTAGCGCAGCAAGGCATGTATCAATCATACAGCAAAACTGCATGCTTCTGTGTTTTAACAACATCCATATTAACCTTTATGCTCTACTGTGTGCTGAAAGAATAAAAGAGGGTTCCTCTGCTTACAGGGTTTCTATAATGAGGACTACCAAACAGATTATCTCAGGTGAGGTTGACAAGAATGTCTTTTTTGCATGACAGTGATGAAGAAGAAGAACGTGAAAATTTTCTTCTACCATGTAACTCCGAAATATCACCAGTCAGGACTTCAGGGAGCCTTTCTTCAAGCAATAAAGAAAAGACAATTATGTTTTCTTGCACGTGAACTGTCTCTGTGTGCCACTGTTTGCTTCTTACAGTGCCAGCAATATCATAAACTTCAAGGTGTATTTTTTGTTTATTGTAACACATTACTACAGTCATTGAACCAAAACTCCACAAGCTAAGCAGTCTGAAGTAGACTTTTGTTATCAGACTCAATTTCTTCTAATTACTGAACAATCACTTCCTAAATTTATTTTTTAAAAAATGTGTTAACACAGTTACTTAGAGCAAATTTTAAATATCTACTTACCCAGATACAGTTTTTCATAGCCCTTGGATCAAACTGTTGTGACAAAACCAAAAAATTCTCTCTACCTCTCCTCCACCTCACCACCATACCATCAACTGACTGCAAATACAATAGTCAATATCTTTCACCTAGGAATAAATGAAAAGCCTTTAACTTTCAAGGTCTGGATTTTCTCTTTAGAAGTGCTATACATTGGCAACAGCAAGCAGATTTCTGGTGGAGATTCAGGAAAAAAACTCAACACTTTCTTTTTGGATGCCTTGTAAGAAACAAATAATCATATATTTTACTTCTTTTTGTTTGTTGTTACTTTCAGAACAAAAGAAATAAAAAATGTTACACTAGTCATACAGATAACTTAAAAGCAAAGAGGCAATGGAAGCTAACGGACTAACTCACCTACTCAAAACTTAAGATACCTTTATTTGTGATTTTGTCACAACATCCTTAACTATTTTAACCTCTGTGTCATGTTTTGGCATTAAAAAAATGGCATATTAATTAAATTTTACAGGATCATTACACTTTCATACTGACAGTAAAGACCTGAAAATTAATTAAAATTAAGTATTGCTCTCGCATCAGTAGTATCCAACCTCACAGTAATTCAGTTCCATGTGGGGTACACCACACCTTAGGTCAGAGACAGTAGTACCAGTAACACAAGCCAGCGTGAAACTGTACCATCCATTTTGTGCAGGTTTATGTTGATACATGTTCTACATAGGCATAAGCATACCCAGAGCACAGTACTGAAATGCAGCTGATGGTGGAAATGAATGTGAACAGTATACTAAAGCAAACTACATTGAACTCATGCAGATGCACACCACTAAATACACAACATTTAGCGAAGAAAGTGAAGAATACCCTGCCTAACTTGAAACTTCCATTAATATTCATAGCAGAATATAACAATACATAAAACTAAACTTTAATCAACACCACACACCTCTTTAGTGGTAAATGACACTGCGTGGAAAGAGTAAACCATCCCCTGAACTGAAGACAAAGCTTCCTTTTATCTTGTTCATTTTCAGACCCACTAATGATCACTAAATCCTAGGCAACTAATGGTGTGAAACAATTTAAGTGCTAATCAGACATCAATAAAAGGAAAAGCTTACTGACAACCTGCAGTGGTGATGTCTAATCTGTGTTCATTTGTGATCAAATTCTACCATGACATTCCAGTATTGTCACTGGAAAATAACAAAAATCTTTTGTGTGCAACATTAAAACATCATTTACATTGTTTTGATGGCTTTGCACTAAACAAGCAAAGGGAAGGAAAAAAAAAAAAAAAGAAAAAAGAAAGAAGAAAGGAAAAAACCCAGGAAACCTGAGAAGGTAGAAGAGGAAGGTGGGAACTGAGGCATTTTACAATAGGGCTATGAAAATCATTTAACTGGAAAGTAGATTTTCAACTGGGTAATGTCAACCTGAATTGTCAAATTTTCAAATAATGATTAACCACAATAATATGATTTGTGAAAACTTAGCAGTTTGACAAACTTCTGAGCAACTTCTACTTACACAGCATGTATCAAGTACTTGTGATATTCCTGCTAACTTGCACCATGGGCTCAACAGGAAGCTTGCACTCTTAAAGCTGGCAGAAGCAGAGTAGACAAATCAAATACACATACAGCAATTCTGTTTCAGGACAAGCTGTATTATATAGAATAACTCTCTGGTTTTCTATGATATGTTGGAGGACTTTGTAACTTCAAATGGAAACCAGACCTATTAAAAATATTTGTTAAAGAAAAAAAAATAATCATGAACAGTTTAGACATTCCTATTTTTTGTTCCAGATCAGAAAAAGTTGTAAAAACTTTGGTGAAATATGACACCTGTACAGAGCTTTTCTAGCTCTACAGCAGAAGCTTTCTAAGTTGCAAAAAAATAATATCTAGAATCATTTGTATATTAATATATCTGTATATTTTATCTGAATTGACAGATTCTGCACTGGAAAACAAAAATAGACAAATGTCACTCTTAAAAAAAATAATTATATTCTGCTTATCATATGCAAAGATCAAGGCAGTGCTACTGGAGAGGGAAAGCAATTACGGCAGGTACATCTCACAAAAGAGTTTGTAGTTGCCACTGGTAGTTCTTTGAAATCACCAACTTAATATATAGTAGGAACCCAATAATTAACAAATCTCAGGTATTAACAGAAACGGGACTGAGAACAAGGTAGAGGTTTATGCAAAATTTTGGTTCACTGATATCTTTTTGATTTCTGATATGTAGAGCTCTGATCATCTCTCAAGAAAGACATGGTGGAACAAGAGAAGGTATAGAAAAGAGCAACTAAAATGAATAAGGGGGTGAATAATTTGTCTTTCAAGAAGGGAATAAAAGGCTGTGACTCTGTACAGAGTGAAGGGTGAGAAGAGGGTATGACTGAAGCTTACAAAGTGAAAAAGTCAGTGGGTAAAGTTAATGCAGAAGTGCTATTCATCAAATATCACAGCACTAGAAGTAGAGGACATGCATTGAACCTAGTAGGAGATCTATTTAAAATAGATTTTTTTTTTTTTGTTAAAAAAGTATATTTTTAATACAGCTGTGCCAAACTTTTGAAATTCACTGTTACAGCAGATTGTGGAGGCAGGAAAACACAGTTCAAAAGGGACTGAATTTCTGAATAGGAGCTCTGTAAATAGACAGTAAAGGGAGAGTGTAGGAATGTATTGTGTGCCTAGGGTACCAGAAAAAAATGGGTACAAAATTTTTGTATTCCTAAATAGCTTCTAAATGACATTGTTGTGGGCAGCTTCTTGGCCTAGGTGAACTGGTGGTTTGACCTAACAGGTCACTACAGTTCTTATCACAAAAGTTTCTGTACAAATTAAACACAGAGAAATCCCTCCTTGAACTACAGAAATGGAAGAGCATGCATTTCCAAAACCAGTTCTAGTAACTTTAATTACATCCTTTTAAAAGTTTGTTCGTAGAACCATAGAATATCCTGATTTAGAAGGGACTCATGAGGATCATCAAGTGCAACTCCTGACTCTACACAGGGTAACCTAAAAACTAAACCATATATCTAAGAGTGTTGTCTGAATTCTTCTTCAACACTGACAGGCTTGAGGCCACAACCACTTCCCTGGGGAGTTTGTTCCGGTGCTTGACCACTTTCTCAGAGAAGAATCTTTTCCTAACTTCAAACCTGAACTTCCCCTGATGCAGCTTTAAGTCATTCCCTTGTGTCCTGTCACAGGATATCAAAGAGGAGCAACCACCACCTCCCTTTCTGCTCCCCCTCATGAAAGCTGTAGACAGCAATGAGGTTTCCTCTTCTGTAAAATGAACAAACCCAGTATCCTCAGCTGCTCCTCTGAAGTCATGCTCTCTAGTCCTTTTACCATCTCTGTGGCCCTCCTTTGGATGCATTCTAGCATTTTCATATACTTCTTACATCATGGAGCCCCAAACTGCAGACAGTACTTGAGGTGAGTCTGCGCTAATGCTAAGTATAGCAGGACAATCACTCTTCCAGTCATTTAACTATACTGTGCTTAATGCACCCCAGGGTATGGTTAGCCATTTTGGCCACAGGGCATATTGTTGACTTATATGGAGCTTACCATCAACCTAAACCCCCATGGCCCTTCCTGCAGGGCTGCACCCCATTCTCTTGCCCTCCAGCCTATACATATACACATGATTGCCTAGAGCTCTCATCTATTATGATCTCTCTATAAGGCCTCTTTACCCTCAAGGGAATCAACGGTTCCTCCCAATTTAGAATCATAGCCAAAATTACTTAGTGTGCAGTCAAATCCTGTGTCCAAGTCATTAATAAAAACACAGAAGAGAACTGTTCCAAAAACTGAGCCCTGTGGAACACCACTAGTGACTGGCCACCAGCCAGATGTTACTCCATTTACTACAACTCTTTGAAATTGACTCCACAGCCAATTATACGTTGTATATATACAATGTTCAGCCATTGTATTGTGCACATTTCTATCCATATGTTGGCCTTTTTGTCCAGAAAGGTACTACAACAGGCAGTACCAAAAGCTTTGCTAAAATCCAAAAAACCCACATCTGCTGCCTACCCTTTGTACACTAGGTAGGTAAATTTGTAAAAAAAAAAAGAATATTAGTTTATTAAGGCATAACTTTCCTTTCATAAAGCCATGTTGGCTTTGACCAATAACTGCATTGTCTTTCAAGTGTTTTTCAATAGCTCCCAGTATAATCTTCACTGTTTCACCAGGTAACAAAGTGAGACTGGCATTGCAGGTATTAATGAAACTGTTTCAGAGTTTTGCATAATACCCAGCACTCTAGTACTTATAGTATGCTTCCCAGATCCTGGGGGGAGGGAAAAGCACCCCCAAAGAAATCCCAACTCTCACCCCTCTAAAGTTATAGAAAAGAAAAATAAAAAAAAAAGCATTAAACCAGATCTCTTCGCAGCACTGAGATACCTTCAGTTTGATCATTGTCTTTTGGGCTTTCAAGAGGCTATACTGTTCGAGCAAGGTTATCTAATAAAATTCAGTCTAGCTGTGATGAAGCAGAAGATTCAAAGAAAAGGCAAACTAAAAATAAAATAACAAAACACAGGGTTCAAACAATTTAAAGGAAGAAATGGGGAAAAGATTTAGAGGTTCACCTACAGATTTTTGTAGTAATCTGTGTTTCAACACTCTCAGAATATTTCCTGCTCTACTATTAATATTTTAGCATTTATGAATAACATTTCTTCTTTTAGTACTTACAGGTACAGTATTTAATACTTTTTAAAAAACTGTGAGTATTACTTACATTTCTAATGGGGAACTTATTAAATTTCATATAGGTTATCAATTTCAGATAAATTATCTTTTATTTTTCTTAATTAAAAAATTTGTCTTAATAAAAAAAATATATTATTGGACTTCAACTGGAGCTGACAGATTTTATTTTTCTATTTTGTTAAAGAACTGTTTTCCAAGAGGGATGTAAGCAGCATTCAGTTTTGTGGGTTTTTTGGTAGTCCCTTGCATGAACACCAGGAATGTCGTGACTGTTGCAGCTGAAAATAAACACTGAAAAGTTAAAATAAGATTATTAATTTTCGGTTCAATCAATGAACTCACCAACTCACCATAGAGCAGACTTCTAGAATCAGAGGGTGGTAGCTCAGTATTCAATCCTGAAACCGCATCTGTTCAGATACTATGATGGGGACAAGCAGGTTGAAGGGGTGCCAGACATGAAATAAAGGACATGGACAGGAGATAGACAAGTAGGCAAGGAAATGACAGTGTATTGACATGCAAATCTTAGGCACAAAAATACTACACTGCTTTTGATTGCCACAATACACAGGTTAGACACCATCAGACTATTCATAATATTAGATTTACTGAATCTGTTACTAAGGCAAGCTACCTAACCTTCACCACTGGGTATCTTTAGCCATGCGCTAGACAAATATTTGTTAAGAATGATAAATGTATAGGTAATCTTGCTTTTGGAAGGAAAGTGAATGAAGTGACTGTTAGAAGCCCACTGTAGTCTTATGATTGCGCTGCTTTATGCTTTTCAAAGTATTCATTGCCGAAAACATGTGTTGTTTTTTTTTCTTACCATCTACAGACACTATTAAAGGTAAAGAAAAGGTGGTGGTTTTCTACATGAAGGTGAGAGATTTAAAGCCAATCTTTGATGGATTTCCAGTTGTAAAATATGTTTGTCTTAAGGCTTCAGTGAGATTGCATGTTGGTCAATACATTTTAAGACACCATTATTTTAAATAAATATTAGATATTCATCAAAAAGAAGCACAGATACAGTCTTGAATGCAAAGGAGTTCACCAAAACTCCTTCAAGAGGAAGCAGGTTCATCACAACTCCTTTTTTTCTGAAAGAAAATAAAATTCCATTTTACTTACTCAGAACAATTAAAGAAACAATATTATAATGGATATAATACAGCCCAGAGCACTCAGAAAAAATATGTCTCCTACAGACTGACTAACAAGCTATTTTATCATAATGTTTCTTTCTGTGCTTCTATGTGACTTACTTTTTGGCCATTGTCAATGGTACTATATATTTTTCAGCAGAGTTGAATGCATCTAGGAATATCTCAAAATTATACATTTTATACAAAAATTAGAATATTTATTTATTTCCAGAGGATACTGCTAGTTGCAAATGCAATACTTCACTTTAATAATAATGACCTTCCTCAACTATTTATGTAATTTTTCAAAAGTTGGAAACTTAGTAAGAATGATAGTTGTTTATTTGATACTTTTTATACTTTCTTCCAAATTTTGACTTTCCAGACTGATCTATTTAATGAAGATATTCTTGAAGTTGATTTCACTAGAAGTTTGGAATAGCAACTTTCTAACAAACACTTTTATGTTGAATCACTTTCTTGAAATATTCGTCTTTCTTGGAAGTTTTTTGCAACCTGATCTCAGGAATTGCTTTTAAAGCTGAATGAAGAAAAGCTGAAACCCCTATCAGTGACTTTCACACATAAGGAACTTAAGGAACCCAATGACAAAAGGCTCTACTCTACTTTTCCTCAGATTAAGATCTTTCTTGGTATTTCCTGTGGAAATAAATCCCACTACCTCTCTCTTCAGCCCCTGATTCAGAACACTAATTGCTGAGGAACACACACACACACATTTCTTCAACTGGTTTTGTTGCTGCTTTTGATTCCACTGGAGGATAAAGACTCTTTATTATTACTCTGGAATCACTATTGCAAATGCCATTCAATCTGCAAATACACTCATACCACTAGCTTCCTTTCTGCTTCAAAGATTCACAGAAGAAAGGGAACTAAAGAATTGTCCTTCCCCACAACACTGTAAGTGTAGTCTCCAGACCACGAAGAAAAAGAAAAAAAACAAAACCAACACAAGAACCCAAAACCCAACAACAGAATACCAACCAAAAATCAGTTGGACCTGGCAAAATTTATTACTCTTCTTCCTATCTTCAAGTTCTCAAAGTAAACCAAATCCCAGAACTAAATATGTTTCAGAACAAATGCTCTGACATCCACTGCCAAATTTTTCAGACCGTGAAGTATGATCAGGGGAGTGATAGATACTTTTCAATGTTCCCCAAATACTGGAGAGGTACATTAATAGAAATTGCTTTCTGTACATTGCTTTTGGTACATCAAGCCAAAGTACTGCTTGCACATGAAAGCAGGTAGAAGACAGCAAACCCCCAAACACCATGGCGTGTTAAGACCAACTGTAACCCCAGCATGGCCAGACACTAAGGCAGTCTAGTTTGAAATGACATAGGTTACTGATAACCATGCAAGAGAAATGAACAAAGAAGTCTAATTCCTCACCTGCCCTTCAGAGCAGCAGATAATCAAAAGCAACCTCTCTGCAAAATATTCAAAATGTTGTTTCTGTGCTCTGTGACAAACAGATGTGACAGTAACACAAGGTGTCAGTGGAGAGCATGTGAAAAATGAACGTTAATTCTGGTTTACAGAGGCACATTCCTGGTGGTGACCCTTTTGTTTCATTTTGTTTTGTAAAGAAGAACAGAACCACAGCCCTTGGATGGCTGAAGAAGGATGTGTCCAGACATTTGGGAAAGAAAATTCAGTACAAATTTAGTGGCTAGATGGAAGAAAAAAAGAACTGCATTCACTTGCCACCATTAATAACTCTGATATGAAGTGTGATCTTTGCATAACTCTGTAACTTTTCCATTACCAGTGGCTATGCTATCACTACTTATTAAAAAGTATATACCAGAATTAGCCAGTGTTGGGTAAATCAAGGGGGAATATTTATATTCTTTTTTATATATGAATAATACATATACACATATAAAATATACTTTTTAAAAATAGTTTTCAATATAATTTTCAATCAAGTAATGACTATTTATACCTGAAATAAACTTTTGAAGCTCAGTTCTAAAGAATCATTATCTAGCAGGAAAATTTCCTGTTCAAGTAAGGCAATTATTATTTCTGTTACTGCACCTAAGTTATGAATAATTCCTTGAGCTTTTTTAAATGGAGAAACACATAATATGAAGATAGAATGCTCTATCATTTTCTAAGACAGGATTCCTAATGCATGCAAAAAAACCTGTACCAAATAATTTATTTTGTCATATGTTTTGTCAGGTTTTATTCTTTTAATAAATAATGTGATTTTCTGAAGAATTAGCATTTGTTTACAAATAAAGCAGATAATTAATGTTCAGATTTTGTTTGCTAAAATCATGTTGTTGGGTATGATAATTAAAATGTAATGCACATGAATTCTTTCTGAAAGGCTTTGTTTACCAGATGTATTTTTATGTAAGATCAAATAGTAGATGACAAATTACTTCCAATGATTTGTCATAAAAGGGAATACATTGGGTAATAAAATTAGCACTGTCTATGCAGAAGATCAAAATTTTAGTACAGTGTAAGAAATACATAAGTAAAAATCACTGAAAATATCTCTTATCCTTTCTGATAAACTTATAAATGCTGAGACAACTGACGTGAAAAACACCTTGTAATATCCACAGCATCTTAAACTTCTCTTCAACGTAAGTACATCAAGCCAAAAATATTAATGTGGTAATACCTCAACTTCTCCAAATATTGCAAGTGTCTTTTTTGGAAGATACAGAAAAATAGAGTACAGCTTTTATTACACAGACTTCAAGACCAAGTAATGAATGATAGTCTGTTCTGTTGTATCATGTGATAAATGTTCTGGGCAATTACCAAAAAGCAAATAATAATTTTCATTTCACTGTGGGTATTGTAAAGACAGAATGATGTTTTCTGAAGTTAATATTAGCCCTGATAACTACAGACAAGGACACAGTATCAAAGTTCAAAACACTTGATTTTATTGTACTTTCATATACTTTAATACTTTTTGAAATATTCATAATGAAATTTCACTACTGTCTTGAAAAATCAATAGACAGTTCATCTTTCAGTTATAAAGTAATGAGAATCCAACAAAATATTTTGGTATTTTAATGTTTTTCAGTATAGCTGGCTACAGACCTGCAACAAATAGAAAATAGATCATGAAATTTCTGCTCATAAAGCTGAGGGGTTTTAGGGAAATTCCTTATCTTATTCAATACTATATATTTTGTGTATCATGACTACATGTGATGAAAAAATAATCCTCAGAAAATAAGGTTTGGGAATAAAAGGTAAACTTATCTGCAGGCTTCATATAATCTATCAGCATTCTCAAAATATATTTCAACTTTTCTTCTTGTAGTCTAATGGTGAAGCAACATCTATGTAGAATTTATAAATTAAAGCTATAGACTTTTGTGATCATCATACATAGAGTAGTTTGCCCCCAAAATGATGGTTTTGGAAAATGAAATATCTTCCTATAAAACATAGGTCCCCATTTAGTTATTCAGAAAACCATGAGAGGAAGAAGTACCTGTAATATTTCAAATCTTTGTTCCTAGTTCCTTGTCTCACTCTATCTGGATACTGAACAACACATACCATCTGAAGAAGAATGCTAGACAGTTTCCCTTTCACATTTGGTGAGTATTTAACTTTTCTAAACCCTGATCTTAAAGGAGCTCAGTTTCTCTGTTCAGTTCTACTGCACAGTTCTGAAATATTTGTCTCACAATCACATGGGCTTCTTCAGTCCTGTCAGTAGCACTTTAAAGTAGGGGTTCTCTCCTGTTTAAAGAAATTTTTATCCAGTTTTAGCCTGCCTTGAAGTATTGAATTCATTCTAGAAAGTGCGTACTAAATAAAACATTTCCATGCACATTTTACTGAACTTGCAGTGAAAGTATAGTTGGAATGTAACATATGAGTCCCCATATGTGGCAAGCATTTGCTACTTAGATTTTACATTCCATGTATTTTATTATTTTTTCAGCATCTCATTACCAGGCTACTGAGCACTAAAAGTGAGGCCTGGAGTACTGTGGCTTCTCAGCAGGCAAAGTCTGAAGTACAAAGCCACATTATTGATTTTTAATTTAGGTATGAAAATCAATATAGATCAGAGCAACCAAAAAAAAAAAAAAAAAAAAAAAAAAGGCAAAAAAAGGCCAGATTCCTTTGTTTAGCTTTTCTTTACTTTAAATAGTTTTAGTGACTCAAACTACCTACCTTGTTATTGTGCCCATAGATATGTCCTTCACCATTTTTTGAAATAGTCTAAAAGCCCTTCATAAAAACTCTGCCCCAGAATAACCATTATATGACATTTTCAGCATGAAAATCTAGTAATAGATATATGACTTGATTTACCCAGTATAAAAAACATTAAAAATGTAGTTTTCAGTGCCTCACCTGTTCCTGAGTCTACCTACTACCCTTTTTACTTATCACGGTTTTGATTACACCTATACAGTAAACAGAATAAACACAACTGTATAAAAGGCATAATTACAGTCATTATAAAAGTTTAAAAATACTGCAAAATGTTTAAAACAATATCCTGAAAGTAAAATTCTGGGCTAGAGGGGGAAATTGCTCTGCTAATTGTTGTACTTTTATGTATTATCTTTAAGCCAGGAAGGACTTCCATATTGCTTACTAGTTATACTGATAACAAAAAGTATGGAAAATGGCAATAAGAATAATCTATCTCTTAGTCTTCTACCTGGCAGAATACCATGCACCTTTTTGGCACACTGCAAACATCTGTAATCCCCCTGCTGTCCTATGACCCCTTATTCTAAATTCAGGTTATTCTAAAGAGCCTAGATGACTACTGAACATTAGCTGAATAATGTTTAACTAGTCGATGATGTGGGAGATTTTCTAGACAATTCGGACGAGCAAAATTTCTACCCCACCTGCCTTGGTATCAGGTTGTCCCAGCCTCATTTGGAAGACAGTATCTCCAAAACAATCTTCTAACACCATAGGAAAGCATCAGCTGAAAAGTCAGCTTTTCACTGGCTAATCCAAAAGCCTTAGTTCAGTATCAAGCCCCACTCTTCTTGCAGTTTTGAGTCTGTATCAAAAGACATGCAGTTTACAGGGACAGTGCCAGAAGTCATGTTATCTGGGAGCAAACATACTGTCAGGCAAGCAAGATTCATGAAAGCGAGATCTCTCAGTGCTTAATAAGCACAATCATGGTGCCTCTACCCATAAAATACATACAAATTGGATTTTGAGATGCTGGGAAAATGTACTAATATATCACTGTGTATTAGCCCTTTCTCCTATACGTTGCCTAGACATCACTAGTTTGTTCTGGCAGTGAAAGAATGATGGCCTAGGTGGACCTTCAGCATCTCTCAGTGAAAATTTTCCCAAAAGTGGTGGAAAACTGTTGAAGACTTAAAATGTGTTTGGAATGATCCTATAGGATTTTACAAAGACAAGGAGAAAATGCCTGAATATCCTAGGGGTAGCAGGAATGAAGACAGTGGAAAATGGAACAAGTCACAGTGTGAAGCGTTTCAGCACTGTCTTTACCAGCTAGTGCATTATCTCTTAAAGGTCTGAAAAATACAAAGTCTGTGAAAAAAATCACTACTAAAATTGAAGTTCTCTGGTAAGTCATTCTAGAAAAGCATTGTAACTGGCTGTGCCTGAAGAAGCACCGTGCAGGATAAAACGGGTAGAAATGGAGCAATACATTGTGCTTTCAACCTTATAATTTGGGAAGAAGTAGAAACCCCCACACATGTTATACATTTCAGCTGGTCAGTGTATCACTGTGACCAGTCTGTAACACACTCCTTTTATAACCACTATGCAGTCAGATGTGGCAGTAGCCTGAAATCATATATAACCACAGTAGATTCTATTTTATCTGTGTTTTAAGACACTGATTCATATTTTATGGCAAATTAATTCTGTCTATAATGTTCAGCTTAGTTTCCTTTAAAGTCTAAAAAATCAACTATAACACACAGCAAATGGACTGTGCCAGTGGTACACAGGCTGCATGTGTAAACATGCCACATACTGTACCAAACAAGGCTGAGGGATAAGTGGTGGTGAACCCTGTTAAAAGCTGCAAATTTTCTCATGGCAGCTGAAATACTGTGGACTGACAATAAATACTTTTACTTTCTTGCTAGATTGAAGCGAGAGAATTGTCATGGTTTAACTCTGTTCGGCAACCAGGCACATGCAGCCACTCACTCATTCCTCCTCATGCAGAGGGATGGGGAGCATTGGAAAGGAATGTAAAACTGGAGCATTGAGATGAGAACAGTTTCATAGGAAAAGCAAAATCCGCACATGGAAGCAAAGCAAAGCAAGAAATTCATTCAGTACTTTCCATCAGCAGGCAGGTTTCAGCCAGTTACTCAGGAAGACAAACGGCATAATGCCAAATGTGTCCCCTCCCCTTCCTTCTTCTTCCTCCAGTTTATATACTCAGCATGATGTCCCATGCTATGGAATATCCCTTTGGCTGGTTTGGGTCACCTGTCCTGGCTGTGTTCCCTCCCAGTTCCCCGTGCCCCTCCAGCCGCCTCACTGGCAGGGCCCAAGAAACTGAAAAGCCCTTGATTTATTATAAACATTGCCAAGCAACAACTAAAACCATCAGTGTGCTATCAACATTGTTCTCACATCATAGCCAAAACTCAGCACTACACCAGCTACTAAGAAAACTAGCTTTATCCCAGCTGAAACCAGGACAAAAGTTTACAACAGAAGGTGGTGATTGACACACTCTCCAAAAACTCTAATGAAGATCTCCCTACTGAACATGATTGTGGTGGTGTGCCGTTTACACTCCAGGAAACAATTATGATTAGCTTCTTGTCTGTATCTTCTTTCATTTCTTGGTGGCTTCCGTACACATATGGCGGGGGGGGGGGGGGGGGGGTGTGGAGAATAATTTTCCTTGGCAGATTTCCTTAAATTTCTTAACCACATTTATGGGGGAAAAATAACCCTTCAAAAATAACCCTTGGTTATTTCTTGTGTAAACTTAAAATATAAGTACTGAACCACAAATAGAAAATAAACAGAAAAACAGGAAGGTAAAATATCACAGGGTAGTCATTTAACCTATGTTTCTCATGGGAAGAATAAAGTATCTATTCTTAACTAAACTGGAGTAAAATTAGGATAACTGTCTCACGGTTACTGAATCAAATACGTAAACACATCATTAAATCAATAAAGGGAATGTAGTAATAACAACAAGATAGAGAAATAATGTGTGAACAGGTATGAAGGCAAGTCAAGACCATCAAAAATACTCAGAGACTTGTAATGAGTAAGGGTTTCCGGAAGGACTCTCTCAACTAGATTTTTCTCCAGAAAGAAAACAAACTGTACTACTAGTTTGCTTAGTAGTTTACACGTGTATCAGAGCCCGAACATAATGTATTGGGTGTTCTTGCTTTTTATTCCAAAAAACATATACAGCAAATGGATACCAAATGGAAACAAGTTCATTTAAACCAAAAGAAAGATGCTTTTAAAAGTAACGTACTCTTTTCATAGCATATAGCATAATTCTTTTTGTCCAGGTATGGAAACATGTACACATAGGATAGAAAAAAAATGCAATTAGTCTTGAGATTCTTTAAGGAAACTTTCTGTTATAGAAAAAAAATGCAATTAGTCTTGAGATTCTTTAAGGAAACTTTCTGTTCTTGGCTGTTCAAGAATCACTTTGAATACTGAGAAGATACTAGTTCTTCAGCTGACTTATCATGAGCCAGTTTCTTTTAGATGACTAACTTCAGGACTGTCGATTTTTATATGGGAAGGGTGTGTACTCCAATCTAATATAACTTGGGTTGCAAAGACAAGTATGGATTTTGACCATGAATATAAGTCTAGTCATAGGATTTTACATTTTCCTAAAGAATCATTAGCAACTCTTAAGCCAAATTCTGTAATTCCTGATTACAGAAATACCAAAGGAATTAAAAACAAGCAACAAAAAACCTTTCAAAATCAAGACTTCGCTTGAACACAAATAGGAATGTGGGAGCACTCTTCTATCCATCAGAGACCAAGGATTTTATTGCTTCATATTAAGTATGTCAACGTAAATGAAAAGCAATATTTTTAGCTATTGAATTTGGAACTAATTATGATATAGTTAAGAGTATATGGATATAACATTAAGAGTAAACCAAAATATAACATAGACATATGTCAAGAAATAGAACTTATCTGTATTTATGAAAATAAAAAGTTGAGATACACATGAGTTTTATCATTCAACACTTGGTATTTGCCAAAGGGTTTTTGAGTTATATTTTTTTAAGGTATGGAGATCTTACTTATAACTTCTACAATCCTGAAGTAGAAATCTGAAATGATAAAACTTCTCACAGACACAAATTCTCTCCTGCAGATTCCCTCATTCCCTTACTCTAATATTAATGAATTGGGATATTTTTCCGAAACAGTTTTATAGTTTAGGCATTAAACTCTTTAGTTCTGTCCCTCCTTCACAAATATATTTTAATTACCATTAGCCTCCTGATACGTGCTTATAGGAATCAGATTTTTCATTGGCAAAGTCAATATATTCATTCTAAGAAAACAATCCCAAGAGACCTGAAAATCAAGCATTCTCCCCTTCACTGGTGGACCCAAACCAGTAGGCTTTTGCCACTAACTAATTTTCACAACAGATTAGGAAGGGAATAGCAAAATATGACCCTCATACCTGACACAACAGCAGCCAGACCACTTCATTTTAGCTTTGAAATCTGACTTTCAACATCTTAAAAATCCTGGTTTGGGGTGGTTTACCTCCAGATCTTACAATTGGATAAAGAAAAAGAAAAAAAACAAAAAAAATAGGAGCTGTTGAAAGGAAGGTTTTATCATATCTAACAAAAGAAGAAAGGTTGCTGTGGATGTTTATCACATCAAGTTTTATGTGAAATAAACCTAAACTTCTTTCAGGTCTTTCGTTCTCTATCCTCTTTTCTCTATATCCCATTTCAAAATAGCTTAAAGGTTATCTCCTGTCCACAAGGAAATGACCTCTCACTTGAATTTCTATACAGAGTTTCAAAGCGGTGATACATAATTTATAGGTCTCACAAATATTGACTGAAAAACCATTTAATATAAGGCTTCTTTATCTCTTAATCAAATCTAGTTTATCCTGTCAAGCTTTCAAATTAGCTTTGATTTTTGTTAATTCAGGGAGATTAAATCCTTTTCAGCAAAACTCAGGGATAAAAATCCAAAAAGGTATTTTGATTTATCTAGTTGTTAAAAAAATATATGTTAAATTATTAATGTCTTACACACATCTAATTAGTATGTCCTCTATATTCAGAAGGGGCAGGGATGGGGGGAGGGGAATTATTGTATTTTCTCATGTTTTGCCAACATGATCTCACTTAGTCTCACATTTTCTCATTTACAGATTGCTGGGACTAATTAGGATATTGGCTTTTATGAGAAACACACAGAAGCTATTCCTTGATAGTAGAAAGAACATATTTGAGAGAGTAAAACCACTTTGTTTTTTGTCAGCCAGAACATGGGTTATCTTATTCCTCCAACATTGGTCTTGTCTTGTGCTTAGTGTATTCATCTAGTACATGAAAGGCTTGACGATCCTCCTCTGCCTGTGTGATTTAAACCTTTCTCATCTAAACTAGAAATGATGGTACATAAATATAATGTGTATTAACATAAAAAAACGCATAATAAAGAAAATTATTCTTGCAAAAATGTTCCCTCCAACTGGCTCTGAAATTATAGAAACATTATTCCAGTTCTTTATCAATATGCTATATAATATTTACATGAGGTCTAAGTTTTGTCAAAAATACCCCACTTTTAAACACATTTTTGTTACACTCATTCTGATTTGTAATTTCTTTGCATGTATTTTACAGGAGCTGTTTCAAAGCTATTTGCATAAACTGAGCGATACTTCTATGAGTTTGGTGCAACAAGGTCCAAATATACATATTTTATTATAAGTGAAGAAAGAATAGTAAGTTTCTTTATTATTGTTGAAATAGAATATAGGAAGATAAACCCTCTGTTTATTCCCCACTATTTTTTGGAAAGTCCAATAGAAGGTATTAAGGATTGAAGACATTTTTTCTTTACATGCAAACAAAGATATCTGTCAGGTATCGTGTTCTTATTCTCATTCAGAAGTATAAATATCAAAGGTATAAAAATACCCTGTTCACCCATCAACTTGTACTGGGTATATGCTTCCCTCAAATAGATGTCCCTACATGATACATACTTAAGTAGAAGATAGGCTGGAAAGACCCTCTAGAAAGATAATTATCTATTTCAGGTTTAATTGTTAAAGTTAGCTAGAATTCCTTCTAAAAATGGTATTCATATCCCCATCATTCTGTGCTTCTGTGTCGTCATGACTCTTACCCAGAGCTTCTAATTGATGTTTTATCATTGAAAGAGTTTCCATTTGTTCTATTACAACACTATTCATAAGCATATATCCATTGTGAAGAAGCCCATCTAACATAAATTTGTCCCCACACCCACTTGGAGATGTAAGCATTTAAATTGGATGCAACCCAGATAGAAAGGAGATAATTTTTCGTATTAGTAGAACAATAGTTCCATACTATCACTGTTGTCTGAAGTAAGGAAGAAAGAATCCAAAAAACCTCACTTTGCTTTAGAATGCATCACCGTAAACAATTTTCACCATTTCAAACTACCAAGTGTCTTATTTCTCCAGATTTGTTCATTAAGGCTCCTTAGATTCCCTAAGCAATATTTTGTTGCTTTACATTTCCACCATCAGAATTATTCATTAGCTTCCTCATATTCAAAAGAAACTCCTTATTTCCATGATACATTTTTTAGTGCCAAGTTATTAAATTTAAATGTGATATCAAATATTGGGCAGAACTCAAAACAACATATTCCTGAGGAATGTATTTTTATTTATATATTTTCTCTTTACCCCATTAATAGTGTTTTTATACTGCTTATGTATATATGTGTGTGTATATATAATGGCACAGTTTCAAAAGGAGGAAGTAATTCCCAATTCCCCATTCCCTCATCCAAATTAACATAGGAAGCAAGATACTGACTTTCAATTTACTAAGCCTGAACAGGAACTTCACCTGGGCTCTTCTGTTTCTTAGATAGGGGACAGCAGCTTGAACACCTCTCTGCCTATCACAACACAACTACCCAGTCTTTGAATAAATACTGTCAGTGAAGTCTACATGAGAAGAGGGACTGAAGATTGTGCATTTCAAGTAAATAAAAGAAAATTCTCACAAACATCAGCCAAACATAGAGGAAATGAGGAGAGGTGAGGTTACAGAACTTGCCTGTACCAGTTAGCAAGCCCACTGGCTACATATGAACAACCACTTTTCAGCTTGCTGGATGTTTTGGATCCCATTGAACATTATCAAATTCTTAATAATTTTTCATTAGATGAGTTAGTACTCAGAACTACAGATAGATTTTTATGTTCTTGTGACTCTGCTAGACCCCTTTCCTCCTCCTCTAAATGACATAATTTACCCTAAACATAACCCTGTGCTGCCTCAGGTCACTGACATACAGTTCCGTGACAAACAACTTTTCTGTATTTAGTAACATAGTACAGTTTTAAGGTATGTATTTAGAAACATGGTATGCTTTTAAGGATCCAGTGACCTTTCAAATGTAGAATATGTGACTGAAGAGATTCACTTCAGCTCAAGTAATTCTGAGATGTCAGCTTTTTCTTTACTAAAAAGAGAATTTGTACAATTTGTTTCTACTTTGGAGCTTTGTATATCTTTGAATATTCTGCATTTAAGCTTATTGCAATTAAAATTCCAGACTGTGCACACAAGTAAAATAGCCCCTAAATATTTTCAAAGGTGATATTATACATGCAAGGGAACTAATTGGCAACAGTCCCATGCAAAATTGAATCGTGTGATAGTTATGATGTAAAAATTTGCCATTCATGTGGATAGACCTATAGATCTCATAGATGGCTTTTTTTTTTTTTTTTTTTGTCTAAGGAATGTACTATACTGTTGCCTATCTACAAAGAATGAAAGTTACATATGACCTCTGTGTGTGCATGTCTTCTCATTCTCTCTGTATAATCAAGTATAAGTATCAGTGACACCACATTTTTATACTGGTAACTTAAAACCACAATATATACTCTGAATTTTTAGAGACATGAAAATTAATTTTTGCCATGGAAAACCATAAGATAAATTCAGCTTTAAAAACTGATCTCCCTTTCCAGTTTCCTTTGTTTTACTTTGCATTATGCATTGAGATGCCCTTAAGGAGCTGCAGCATGGATGCTGACAAGACCTTGCCTACTGTGTCTACTACCCTACATAATTCTGCAGAGCCATCTGAGAGAAAATTGTATTTGTAGCCCTTGTGAATTAAGGAGCTGAGAGAATTCAGACAACTAGACAAGAATAAAGAAAACCATTTTTATTTCCCAAATCCAAATCCCACTTCTTCTTCTGCAAAAGAAACATCATAACAAGTCCTGTATAAAATCCTACTTTTGCTATCCTGAGATCTTTGCTTAATATATATAGCATAAGAATGTAGTTCCTTATTCAATTCCCAGAAGTTCATCAGTATAAATCAGAGATTTCCAAACTGTTGTCCACAAAGACATGGTAAACTATCTGCTTCAAGGGAACATATTAAGTAGTATTTCTAGTATTGCCTTTAATTAAAAAGATAGATAGTTGGCCAGGAGAAAATGTTGACTATTGATTGTTTTCTGTTAGTTTGTCTGGTCACCACTTCTGTTAACCAACAAATAGTGTCTAACTTGCTTTACACATTTACATTCCACTGTTTCGCCCACCCCCCACCCCTTTTTCTAATTTGGAATTTTTCAAAACTTTTTAACTAAGCCCTCAGCATCTTAGCTCATATTTGCAGTTAGCAGTGTATCAGTGCTCTCTAGTTTTACCCATTTAGGGAACTATATGTGTTCATTCACTCTCCATTTCAATCCTTCTTGTTTTCCTGATAATTTCAGTTTTATTTCCATCATAACAAAGCAGAATTTCAGATCCAATATTAAATTCTTTAGCCTATTTTCTAGGTAATAAAATCAATGGGGTTTCTGTCTGCTATGTTTTCTGACAGATCACTTACTTTGATAATATAAAATGATAATTTTTCTCTATCACTCAGTTTCATTTCAATATAATCAAATAATTTCTTATTTTTTAATCATAAACCTAACTTTTCTAATTTTTAAGCTGAGTCACACAGTTATAAAAGTACAGAAAGTCTCTTTGGAAAATCTTTCTGCTTTAGCTGGGATGACAGGCACTATTAGAACAAAATTGTTGCTTAATTTCCTCAGAGACTTTTTCCCATCTTCCTTGACCATGCACAATAGATATATTTTTTTGTTTCCCAAGGAACATGAAGGAATGAAGAAATATACATGAAACTGTCATACATTTTCTTGTGCGGTATATTCAGCAGTTTTATATAAGGCCTTTGCCAACCTCTGGTTAGTTGCTAGGTGAAATTATATTGCCCTGGACACTGATTGCTGCATATTAAACTTCAATTCTACAGAAACATGTGCTAATATAGCATAATAGATTGTGGATAGTTTTACTGACTTCATGGAGCAGGGGTTCTTTCAAATTTGTTTCATGATTGTTAATCCTACATCTGTTGAACCACTACATCAAACAGCATACATCATATAAACACCTTTGATCCACACCATGTTTTCATTGAAATAGCCAAGGCCTATACAATTTATATTTTCTTTTTACGTCAATTGTAAGAGGACAGACTATACCTGATTTAGCATAAAGTCATGCATAAACAATATCTGAACCTACATAAAACTTGACAGTATAATGATAACCCACCATAAATTTCTGAAAAGATTTGAACTAGCAGAGTGCATTTATAGCAATCAGATCAACATTTTGTATCATGTTGTTATGACACTTTTGATACAGTACTGGAAACTCTACAGAAAATGTGTTTGTAAGACTTAATCATACCTTTCTGTTCATCAAATTAAGCTCATATTTATTTTCAGAATCAAATTATTTTGCATACTATTTTAATAAACATCTATAAATAACTTTATTAAACAGCTAATAAGCAGCTAATAAGGTTCTTTTGTTTGCTTTGTGGGAACAAGGAGTAAAAATTATGAGGGCACAGCAAAAGGAGAGGGGGAAATCAGACTAGAAAACTTACTCCTTTATAAAACCTTCCTTTTCTTTACAAACTACTATAAAAAGCCACCACTGTCATTGTGGGTGTCTACTACCAATTGCCAAGCAGAATGAGTTATTCTATAGGCAATTAGGAGAAATCTCTAGATCAATAATCCTTGTCCTTATGGGACATTTCAACTTCCCAGACATCAACTGGGAACATCATTCTGCTACGATGAGCAAGCCTGGGAAATTCCTGAAGTTTGTTGAAGATAATGTCTTGTCACAGGTATTCAGGGTCAACTTGGAAAGATGTCGTCTGTGGTTGTGCATCTCACCCCCTTGCCTGGGCTGCTCCATGACCTCAGAAATCCCTGTTAGGCCTTGGTGTTTGAATAAAGAGTTGGAGGGTTAGGCACCTCTTGATCATACCAACAGCTCTTACATGACTAAGGTGGGGAGTGGTATTGCCTGTACCAGGAATTCTTGTTGCCTGGCAAAGGTGGAAACAAAAATGATGATCAGTCACCCCTGATAGCCTTGGGACATTCCTGACCCAAACTGTAGCCTGAGTGGTGGTGCCATCATCATCAAAAAATGACCAACTCAGATAACAGTCAGGATAGAATTTTATGAATGACTAAAGCAAATCTTCTCTGACCCTATAAACAGTGGCCCAAGTCAGATCCTTTGAGCTCTCCTGGACCACAGCAGGCTGTGATCAGCATCTGCTTCCAAGTGGGATGCTGCTCAGAGCTTGTGAACTCCCAAGTTTGAGATACTAGGGGGACCACTGTCAAAAGCTGAGGACTGGACCTGGTTCTGCTCCTCAATGCTCAACCCTTTGCCCATTGAGAAATGCAAAGGCATTTGATGTATTTCACTGAATTCATGGGGAACTTTGAATAGGTATACCTTTGTATATTTGTACATATATTTCTATGCACCCATTCCCTTTTATTTGTGTATGCATGTGTGTGTGTGCGCAAATTGTTTTAGATACCGCATAAACAATACAGTGGGTCCATAATCAAATCACCATTATAATTGAAATAAATCCTATGGGATCACCTGGTAAATGTTAAATTAATTGATGATGAAGTGCTGCTACCATGATCAACTTTAAACTATGAATAAAAACTGACTTTATATATATATCCTTAGATATAATCCGTTGTTGAAGTCCTAGA